>NC_057794.1:391939075-391955697 GCF_018294505.1 Triticum aestivum | reverse complement strand
CCAGAAATTATATACTGCGCCAGCATGACGCCAGCACGACGTCAGCGGGTCAACGCGGCTGTCCAGGGTCAAACCTGACGTGTGGGACCCACACGTCAGTGACACTGGGGTTAATAGGGTTAATTTAATTTAATTAAAAGGTTAGGGGGGGGTCGGGCCCACTGGTCAGCCTCAGGGGGGAGGGGGGGTTAGCGCGGTTGACCGGTCAATCCCGCCGGCGTTTAGCCGCCGGCGAGGCCCGAGACGGCGGAGGGGCTCGGGATCGCCGTTCCGGCGACCATTTGGGCGGCGGAGACCACGGGAGCGAAGCCCGCGCTCACGCGCATCCAGTGGAACACGCGGGAGGCTGCGGGGGCGGCGGAGCTCGCCGGAGCAGAGCTCAGGGCGGCGGCCGGAGTTCGGCAACTGGTGGCCGCGGCGTTGTGGTGCACGGCAGTGGAGACGGAGGGTTCCTACGGGCTCCTGGCGTCACCAGGAACACGGGAACGCGCGCGGAAGGGACCGGCTTGGCTCGTGCCACCGTGGCGCCATGGCCGGCGGCGAGGAGCAATCGGCTCCGGTGAGAGGGCGGCTGGAGTGCGGGAACGAGCGCGGGGAGGAGGGGAAACGGAAGAGGAGCTCACTGCGAGGTTGAAGCACAGCTCAGTGGGCCTGGGGACGACCTGGACGGTGCGAATCGAAGACGAGGTCGCCGGCGGCCGAAGGTTGAAGAAGAGCTCGAAGTCGACGCTGCAGGGCTTCCAGCGGGGCGTGGTTCGGTGAGGGGGTCGAGGACGACGTCGCGGAGCTCGTGGGCACAACCGAGGGGCGAGGGGGTGGCTGTGGCCGTGGTGGTTCTCGTCGGCGGCGGCGGTGGTTCTCGGGTGAGAGAGAGAGAGCAGGGGGAGAGGAGGAGGGCGAGGGAGAGTGAGAGCGGTGCGGGGCAGCTGCGTGGCTTCGTCCGGGGCATCGAGGGCGAGAGAAGGAAGCAGGAGGTGGCCAGCAGGGGGGACGTGGCGCGCGCGCGTGCCGGCGAGCGTCGGGCACACGCCCGTCCTCCTGGCAGAGGAGGAAGGCGACAGGGGAGGGAGGCCAGGCGGGCTGGGCCGCCTCCTGGCTGGGCCGGCCTGCTGCTGCTGGGCTGCGCAGGGGAGGGGAGGCCCAGGTAAGTTTCTCTCCCCTTTTCTGTTTTCTTTTTTTAATTTTCTGACATTTGTTTTGATTTAATAAATATATTAAATCATTTAATTTTATTATGCCAATTTTTGTAGGGGCTAATGGTATTATTCTAGAGCTCTTTTATATTTGGCATAATTTTTGGACCATATTTCATAAATATAGAAATATATTTCCAATGCAAATATTTATCGAATTAATCCAAATGGCCAAAATAAATGTCCATGAGCTCCTAAAAATATTGTTTTGATTTTTATCTCTGTCCAATATTTTCAGAGGGCAACATGAGCATTTTCTTGGACCCTTTTGGAGAAATTTTTATCTGGGTCATTTTCAAAAATGATTCTGAGGGTTCCACCAATCCTCATTTCAAATTTAAATGAAATTTAAATATGATGCACAAATGGCTAGCTAGCCTAGGTCATACCAGACTAGGGATGTGACATCGTTGTCCGCATCCAGTGGAGCATGTGGGATGAGCTGGGGAGGCCGGAGCTCGCCGGAGCGGAGCTCAGGGCGGCGGCCGGAGTTCGGCCTCGAGCGGGCGCAGTGCTACGGTGCATGGGAAGGCAGGGGAGAAGGGGGGACCGATGTGAGGCTCACAGTGGACCGGAAGAGCAGCTCAGCGGGCTCGAGGACGCGCTGACGGCGGCGATGGAGATCCACGGCGGCCGAGAGGTTGAAGACGACGGAATTGATGGCGAAGCAGAGCTCCTGGCGATGTGTGGCTCGACGATGAGGACGAAGGCGACGAGGCGAATCCCTGGGGCATGTCGGGGAGGCGAGAGGGAGGCGGTGGCTGCGGCTATGGCGAACGGCGGTGACGGGTGTGCTCGGCGGCACGAGGAAGAGGGCCAGAGGAAGGGGACGAGGCAGAGGAAGGAGGGGAAAGTGAGAGGGGGTCGTCCTCATCTCCTGGGCGTGCAGGTGGACTCGGGGAAGGATAGCCAGCGCGAAGCAGGAGGTGGCGCGCTCGGCCGCGTGCGAGGTCTCTCCCTCTGCCTACTGGTAGAGGTTGAAGATGACTGGCAAGCCGCCAGGTGGGCTGGGCCGGCCAGTGGGCCGCCAGGTAAGTGGCCTGGGTAGGTGTTTTTCTTATTTCCTGTTTTCTTTTTCTATTTCTGACATTTGTTTTGTACCAAAAAGAAATGTTAAAACACTTTCATAAATGCTGAAAATATTTGTGGCATCTAGATATAATATTCCAGAGGCCCTCACCAATTCCCAACATTGTTGGAGCCATTAAAATATTTATATAATTTAAACAGCTCCAAATCAATTATTTATGCATTGATTCAAAAATCCAAAATGTGTAGTAAAAATGTGCATCACCTCTGGTTGTTGTTCCCAACATTATCCAAAGAGCATGAACATTTTTGAATAGCATTTTGGGATCATTGAAAATCCATTTTAAAGTTGAACCTATTTGAATTTGCTTTGGTGCTAGGGTTTGAAACATCCCCATTTCAATTTCATTTGAAAATTTAAACATGATGCACAAAGCAAGACTAGGACCATACCAGAACTAGGGATGTGACAGCTAAAGACGCGAGAAAAGGCGCGCCCAAGCAGGCCGCGGCTCCTCTCCTCCACCAACCTGTCAGCCCTGACCAACCGCGCCTCCAGCTGCGTCACCATGTCAGTGAAGAACTGAAGATTGCCAGCATAGTTGACTGCGTGCGGCTCGCCAACAGCCGCCTCGCAGATGTTGCCCAAGGCTGCGTTGGCTCTCTCCCGGAGCATGGCAAGCATGGGGTCGTGCTCATGCTCCAGGATCCGCCGCTGACGGATCTCGTCCGCATTCTGGCCCGCGACGACATCAGCCTCCTCTACCCGTTGGCAGAGAAGGAGCACCTCGGCCTGGGAAGCGGTTAACTCACCTTGCGCCACCTCAAGAGCGGCCCAAAAAGCTTTGGCCTGCCGCGTCGCCTCCTCCAGCTTGGCCCTCAAGGCAGCGGTCCTGCCTTCAGCTTCAGCCCGGATCAACCCCAGCTTCTCGTCAAACTCGTGCTCGAGGTTCAAATGCACCATCGCCACTCGACGTCTGACCTTCTCCAGGACGCGGGCTTCCCGCGCGGCAACATCATCCTCCGCCTGCGTCACCAAGCGCTCCCTCGTCTCCAGACGCTCGTACTCACGGGTGCGTTCGGCGGCTTCCAGCGTCAGCGCCTCCTCACGCTTCTGGAGCTCTGCTGAGTCGCCGGAGGCCACCTTCATCGATGCGAGAGCTGCCTCGCGCAGCTCCACCTGCTCCTCCAGTGAGTGGCACTAGGCCAGGAGCTCCCAAGCCCGCTCCTCCGCCGCCGTTCGCCGCCGGTCAGCTTCCCGAGCCTCCTCAGCAGCCCAAGATCGGGCCTCTCGAGAGGCCACCAGCGACGCCTTGGCCTCTACATCATCAAGATCGCGCTGACGGTGCGCAAGGGCGATGGCACCCTCCAGCTCGCGCCTCTCTGCAGCCAGGCGCAAGCCCTCGGCCTCAAGGCGCGCGTCTTCATCGGCAAGCTCCTCTCCAAGCAGGCTTACCGCGTCAGCCGCCCTTAGAAGGAATCCGTGGCGGAGAGCGCGACGCTCCCGAGCACGCTCGAGCACGTCCTCCACACCATCATCTGCCCCAAGCAAGCGTCGGGGGCCGCGAGCCAGCACTCCCCCTCCGGGCTGGGGGCTGGGGGCTGGCACCCTCGCGACGGCCGGGCACGCCGCGTCAGAAGCCCGGCCGAGGGCCAGCCCGTCCCCAGGTGAAGAGCGCAGGAAGCGCCTCAGCCAATCGCAGTCCACGACCAGGCGAGAAGCCTACGGCAGGCTGGCTATGCCACGAGAAGGCCAGCATAGGATCGCGAGGTGCGCGGGGCCACGATACGCCTCGGGGCGGTTCTCCTTGTCAGTCGCCCTCACCACAAGGGCTCCACTGCTTGGAGCGCTTGAGGACGGTGGAGGGGGCGAAGCCAAGAGGGACGGCTCCTCAGCCGTCTCCGCAAGCTCGGCTAGAAGGGGCCTGCGGAGCAAGAGTCAGTAAGAGCAACAGAAGGATCGGGAGCTGGGAAAGGAGAAGGCTTACTCATCAGTGGCGAAGTACTTCCTACGCTTCAGCAGGCGACAGGGGTAATCATCGCCCAGGGCCTCCCTTCTCTTCCAGAGGGCCTGAAAGTCCACGCGGAAGCGACCTAAGAGTCGGGCGCAGGGAACAACCTGCGACGAAGGTGGAGCGTCAAGGCGATCTGCGTCAGGTGCGCCTGCCTGGCGTGCGCCGCCAATCGCCTCGCCAAGGGAAGCCGCCGGAGCCTCGGTGGCCTCGGTCGAAGGCGCAGAGGGCAGCTGCTTGTCATCCTCAGCCTCGGCGGCACGGGCCCCGATAACTGCTTCCTCACGAGCCTCGCCCGGCGTTGTCTCCCCGCCGGGAGCCTCCTCGGCCTCCGGCGCCTCGTGCCTCCCTGCTCCGCCACTTGAGGAAGAGCCGCCTTGGCCGACTGGAAGGGCGGCCACCACGACTAGGTTCTCGCGAGGCCCCTGGAGGCCGGCGGGGCGCGGCCCCCACTCATCGAAGATAGGCATCTGCCTCACCAAATCGCCCCCGCTCTGGCAGAGGTACAACAAGGCCCCTCCCTGCTGGATACTGCCAGGGTTGGGGTCCCCCGTCAGGGTCAAGAGCGCCGTCCGTAGCACTTCAGGCATCAGGTCCTCTTCCTAGAGCCTCATACGATCATCGCGCCCGCTGAAGGCCCACATCCGGCGGGAGTGGCGCTGGAGAGGAGCGACGCAGCGTAGCAGGAACTCCTTCACCACCTTGGGCGCTGTCGCGCCAAGCGACCTCAAGAACGCGAAGCAGTGCCAGACGAAGACGAGCCGGGGGCTCTCAAGCGTCTCCTGGCCCCAGCCCAAATTGGGGACAGCAGGCGAAGTTGGCTCCGACAGCAGGGGCTGGGCACCCCAGCATCCACATACAGCCACCGCTCGCGGAACCCAGCCGCGGGTGGAGAGAGCTTGAAGTCAATCCCAGAGGTCACCATCTCAGGCGCGGCAATGAAGCTCACACACGCCCATCATTGGGTAGGATCAACAAGGCGCAGCGAGAAGAAGTGGCGCAGCAAGGCAACCGAAGGAAGGATGCCCATCATAGCCTCGCAAACAAAGGCGAAGACCGAAAGGAGAGTGATGGATTCAGGACCCAGATGCATCATGTGGATCTGATAATGGGAGAGCACGGCATTGAAGAAATCAGAAAAGGGAGGAACCAGACCCGCCCATAGGGCGCCGACAAAATATGGGACCTCGGTGGCTATCCTGCCGATGGAGAAGTGGGACGCGGGCCAAGCCGTCGTCCTCCCGCATTCATTGAAGATGGTGGCTAGAGCTAAGCTGACCTTGCCCAAGCCCTCGGCGGGGGCCGCCAACGGTGGCGGGCAAGGCGGAGACACGGGTTTCTCCCCTCTTCCCTTCTTCATCGGAGCCATGGCGATGGGAAGGGGGGGAGGTTCAAGATTGAGTTGAAAACAGAAACCAGAGTTCGAGCGGAGGAAGGACAAAGGGCGCTCGAGCAACCAAACAGGGGAACGGCTGTGTATGACTACGGGTCCGCCTAGCATGGCGCAAAATAAGGAGGGCGTGGGGGAACAGCGCCGCCCACGTCCAATCAACCGCCACGCGGCGCCTAAGGCCGCAGGCTGTTAGGGCCCGCGGCGCTTCGCTCTTGCCCTTCCGCCTCCCTGCACGGCCAAGTCCGGGCGCGCCTTGGGCCCGGGGGCTACTGTCGGCATTCCGGGAACGGGGGTCCCTAGACTTGCCTGCCTGCGGCCTGCGGCGTGGCTCAAAGGGGGGCCCAGCGCGGCCCATCTTCACCAACACAAACCCAAGACCCTCGTGAGGGGCCAAGCCTCACGGGGTGGACAACGCGGAGCTTCCTCAGGCGCGGCCTCGTCAGGCTAGCTCACAAGGAGGCGGAGAGATCAAGGCGGGGTACCTCACGAGGTGCCCGTGACGCAAGCCATGACGACCGGGGGCGCCAGGCGGGTGCCAGCCCGCGCAGTGTCCTCCCTTCCTCTTTGGTGCAAAGGGGGCAAGCGCAGCCGTGGAGTACCGAGGCATCAGGCAAAGGTTGCCATTTCGGTGCAACGAGACCAAGACCAGGAGGACTAAGAGATGGAGGTCACCGTGGAGCCCAAGACGGCGTCATCACCAGAGCTTTGCGCAGGCGAAGACTACTTTTGTCAGGATAGCTGATACTAGTTGTCCCCCTTCAAATTAGCCCGCCATTGTTGGCTCCCTTCCCGCTCGATATTTGGGAAGAGGACCAGGGCCTCTATAAATAGGACTAGCCACCCACAGAGCAAGGGGGGCAGAGAGACAGGGAAGAGAGAGAGCTAGCCGGAGGATTGGAAGGATAGAGAAGATCAGAAAGAGAGAGAGAGAGAGAGAGAGAAAGGTGACTGAGCCCCTCCCGGCAGTTCATCACCCCAGCCAAGAACAGACCCTCGCGAGGTTGTTCTTCCTTGTATTGTTCATCATCATCAGCCCAAGAGGCAATCCACCACACCACACACTGGAGTAGGGTATTACACCACAACGGTGGCCTGAACCAGTATAAACCCTGTGTCTCTTGTGTTGTTCTTTCCATAGTTTAGATCCTAGCAAGGCGGAGGGGTGCAGGTAGGTAGGAGGCGAAATCTCCGCGCGCACCCCAGTGCTCGAACCTCAAGGGTCTGCCAGAACCCGAAATCCGACAACAGTGGACGCTCCGGATTGTGGAACTGCGACCAAAAGAGCTTTTCCACTTCGCGATCTTCTTGATCTCAGAAGTGTTCGGCCGCATCTACGGCACTCACTGCCAAATCCAGATAGGTGTCCTCCGTACTCCACATCCAGTCTAACGGAGCATGTTTAGGATCACAGAACTTCCTCCGCAGCATAAAGGGCTTTCCAGCCGCGATCTCTCTGGCAGGACGCAGCTCCTCCTTCATAGCTCTCATCGTAGAGCGAGCATCCTTGGCATCGGCAATGGCCTTCTCCAGGTCCGTCTGTTCCGCATGATCTTCTTTTTCAAGAAGCTTGCAATGGTCAGTAGCGCTCTTTAGCTTCACAGCCATCTCGGCCATTTCCTTCTTGCTTCGGCAGTGACCAGCCTATTCGGCTTTCAGCACTTCAATTGCCTTTCCGGCAGCCGCATCACTTTTCTTGGCTTGCTCCTTGGCTCAGGCAAGTTCCGCCCAAAGATTCTCCATGGCAGCAGCACCATCTGCATCAAGCGCACACATTGTAAGATACTGGCATAAAGCTCCTCTTACCAGGTGCCACCGGAGTAATTACATACCTTGTGCCTCGTCAAGCCGCTTGTTGACAAGCGCGATGTCAGCATCTGCCACGTCAAGTTGCCGCTTTAGCTCGGCAAATTCATCAGTCCGGTTGGCCACCCGACACTTTGCCACCTACGTATGAAGGCGGCATATTAGACCTGGGATTATGATCCTATGCGCGCCGTCACTTTTCACAACGCACAGAGTCTCAGGGGCTACTATCTACACAGGGTGCATCTTATTTATGTGCAATTGTCCAAAATGGGTACATTATTTCGCGTACCTCAAAATCTGTCAGTAAACTCCTGACGGCCTCGTGCAATTCGCTCTCCGCGGATGAAATCCTCTCAATCACCCGTACCCATCAATGCACGGTGCTCCTCTGAGATAGATGCTCGCCCTAGCAGATCCTTCAGCTCCTCCGACCACGCACCAGACGGTGCCGGACTCGTCCAATGGCCCTTTTCGAAGGCCAGACGCGGAGGGCTTTGGGGGGCCATATGACTACCTTCCAGCCCTGCTGGATTCGGAGAAACCCTCTGCGACGATACCTCAGGGCCGCCCGCCTCGCAAGGCCGTACGGCAAGGGGAGGCGTTCCGCTCTCCATCATCTCCGGAAGAAGATCCCCCGAAGACGAGCTCTGCTGAGAAGGGCTAAGGTGTGAGCTACAAGGTAAATTTTTGATTACTCTTCTCAGATATAACGCAAGGATTTCTCTCATTTCTTAAAAAGAAAAACTCCTCTCTACTTATGGCTCGGTGGAGGGCTGATCCCCTTGAGGGCATAATTCGGCCGAAGTATCCCCCGGCGCAGGACCCTCTGACGAAGATTTCTTCCCCCGCTTTGAGGCCATGGTCTCCGCGTCGTCAGAGGCGGTCCTCTTCTTCCCCTGAGGAGAGGAATTTTTGATTTCTCCCTTCCGGACAACCTCCTTCGAGGAGGTTGTAGCTTCCTTGTCCCCTCCCTCGCTTTCCTTCGAAGGCACAACCTCCAACATCCTGACTAGCACGGGATTCGGCGTGGTCTCGGGGAGGGGGGCCAAACACCTGATTAGGTTTGCTTTTGCTATCCACTCCTGTTTAAAGGACAGCTCTTTTAGGGGCAATTTTATGATAAATATACGGATAGTGAGTCCGGGCACAAGGCTACTTACTTGAGTATCCGAGCGATTGCAGCTCAGGCCTGCGTCCTCGGTCGAGTCCAGACACATTGCTTGTGATCCGAAGAACAATTTGTACATCTCCACGGGCGTTGCGCCCATGAAATGCTGGAGAGCTCGTGGTCCCTCCGGATTGAACTCCCACAGGCGAAGGGGGCGACATTTGCCGGGCAAGGCTCCGCGGATCAACATGACCTGCGTCACCACGACTAGGCTGATGTCTCTTTCTAGGAGATCTCGGATGCGGCCCTGCAACATGGGCACGTCCTTTGCTGACCCCCAGGCCAGCCCCTTATTGACCCATGACGCCAGTCGTGCCGGGGGACCCGAGCGGAAAAACAGGCAGCACCACCCACTTGGTGCTCCTAGGAGCTGTGATATAAAACCACTCTTGTTGCCATAAGCTGGACTCCCCTTGAAAAGAGCCCTCGGGTCATGGAGCACCAGCATTCTTGCTTATAAAAGCACCTCCGCACTCCGTGTTCCATCCCTCGATCATCTTCGGCTCTACTTTGAAGGTCTTGAGCCATAGTCCGAAGTGAGGAGTAATACGGAGGAAGGCTTCACACTCGACGATGAATGAGGAAATATGGAGGATGGACTCTGGAGCTAAGTCGTGAAATTCCAGCCTATAATAAAACATGAGCCGCCTCACGAAGGGATCCGTCGGGAAGCCTAGCCCCCGAAGGAAGTGAGACATGAACACCACACTCTCACCAGGCTTGGGAGTGGGAATGACCTGCCCTTGAGCAGGCAGCCTATGCCAGATTTCGCCGGTCAAGAACCTGGCCTCTCTCAACTTCAGCACGTCCTCCTCCGTGACGGAGGAGGGCATCCATCGGGCTCGAAGGTCGGAACCGGACATTGTCAAAGGTTCGAAGCGCCTGAAATCTGGAGCCTTGGTTGTTGGAACTCGAGGCGGAGGGCGAACTCGTTTGAGATTGAAAGAAAGGAGTAAGGCCTTGGTCTCTTTATAAGAGGTTGAATACCAAGGGCCCTCCCCGTGACCGTTTGGGACTCGCCTTTGATCAAGAGAACATACCAACGGGTACGGTTGGGTTACCCACGCCCGTATTGATGAGAATCCTAGAATAAGGGGACACGATCTCTTCTTTAACAAGACGTGCCAAGAAAACCGCCTCGCTAAACGCGCTGAGGTGGGACAGTAAAACGATTCAAATAAAGACTTGGCCGTGGTGTGATGTCATGCTACGGAATACGTCAGCAGATTAGATTTGTGTAAATATTATTCTCTCTATGGAAATATGTGGAAACTTATTTTGCAGAGCCGGACACTACCTTTGTGTTCAAAATCTTCTATGAAGTACTTGGAGGAGGAACCCGCCTTGCAATGTCGAAGACAATCTGTGCACCGGACTCGTCATCATTGAAGCCTGGTTCAGGGGCTACTGTGGGAGTCCTGGATTAGGGGGTGTCTGGATAGCCGGACTATACCTTCGGCCGGACTCCTGGACTATGAAGATACAAGATTGAAGACTTCGTCCCGTGTCCGGAAGGGACTTTCCTTAGCGTGGAAGGCAAGCTTGGCGATACGGATATGTCGATCTCCTACCATTGTAACCGACTCTATGTAACCCTAGCTGCAAGGACATATTTATCCCTAAGTGTTTTGGTGATTCATGACAACGCATTTGCGGACTAATCGTGTGCCATGAGAATTCCAGACACTTCTTTGCTAGGCACAAGACGATTGGGTGCCCCTCGAAGACTGATGAAGAAGGCGTCTTTTCTACGTTTCTTTTTGCTGGATTTGAGTCGTAGGAAAGCCGTACTATTAAGAGGGGGTCCGCATTGGAAAGGTTTGGGTGGAATCATCAGGTACACGTCTCCTTCTTATCCCCTCCTTCTTCCTTGGAGCTTCCTCCATTTTCTTGCCTCCCTTGTCTGGCTGTCGTTGTTGGATACGGTAGTACTGCTCCTGGGTCAACGGTAGTACCGTACGCATCCGCGGGAGTACCGCGCGGTGGCGCGGTAGTACTGCAGGTGCCCACGGTAGTACCGCTCCCCTGGAGCCGCACTACCACTGCCCACCAGGCTAGTGCCGCCCCTTTGCGGTAGTAGGAGCGGATGTAAATTTTTACATCCGCAACTACCATGGTCGTACCGCTTTCGCCGTGATGTAGTACCGCGCTATGCAGTCAGGCAGTAGTACCGCCCCTCGGCAGTACTACTATGTCGGGTTTTTGCTACTTCCGTTTCTTTGCGGAAGTAGGCACGGAAGTTTCCCTTCTCCCCTGACTAGGACTTTTGCCTCGCGGTAGTACCGCATGGGGGCGCGGTAGTACCGCGCGTGCGGAAGTTCCGCCCCCAGCTTCTGTGTGTCTGTTTATCAGTTCTGTGCTGGGGTTGCAGCAGTACCGTGGGTCGGTACGGTAGTACCGCACAGCCGTGCGGTAGTACCGCTTGGTTGCAAGCAGTAGTACCGCGCGGCCTTGCGGTAGTACCGCTGGTCGCGGGCTGGTTGGTGGGTAATGGTTGGATCTTTTCCACATACTATATAAGGGGTCCCCTTCTTCCCCGTTGACTTACCTCTTCCACCATTAAGCTCCATTATTGCTCCAAGCTCCATTTTCGCCCGATCTCGCTCCCTAGCCAACCAAACTTGTTGATTTGCTCGGGAGTGGTTGAGAAGGCCCCGATCTACACTTCCACAAAGAGATATTTGATTCCCCCCACTAATCCCTTGCGGATCTTGTTACTCTTGGGTGTTTGAGCATCCTAGACGGTTGAGGTCACCGCGAAGCCATAGTCCATTGTGGTGAAGCTTCATGGTGTCCTTGGGAGCCTCCAATTGAGTTGTGGAGATTGCCCCAACCTCGTTTGTAAAGGTTCCGTACCCGACTCCAAGGGCACCAATAGTGGAATCACGTCATCTCGCATTGTGTGAGGGCGTGAGGAGATTACGGTGGCCCTAGTGGCTTCTTGGGAGCATTGTGCCTGCACACCGCTCCAACGGAGACGTACTTCCTCTCAAAGGGAAGGAACTTCGGCAACACATCCTCGTCTCCACCGTCTCCACCCTTGGTTATCTCGTGCCTTTACTTGTGGAAGCTTATTTGTTTCATATATCTTGCTTGTTTGTGTCGGCGTTCTGGGAACCGGGGTCCCCAGACTTGCCTGCCCGCGGCCTGCAGCATGGCTCAAAGGGGGGCCCAGCATGGCCCATCTTCATCAACACAGAACCAAGATCCTCGCGAGGGGCCAAGCCTCGCGGGGCGCACGACATGGAGCTTCCTCAGGCATGGCCTCACCAGGCTAGCTCGTGAGGAGGCAGAGAGATCAAGGAGGGGTACCTCACGAGGTATTCGTGATGCAAGCCATGACGACCAAGGGCGCCAGGCGGGCGCCAGCCCGCGCAGTGTCCTCCTTTCCTCTTTGGTGCAAAGGGGGCAAGCGCAGCCGTGGAGTACCGTTTCGGTGCAACAATACCAAGACCAGGAGGACCGCAAGATGGAGGTCATCATGGAGCCCAAGACGGCGTCACCACCAGAGCCTTGTGCAGGCGAGGACCAACTTTAGTCAGGATAAGTGTACTAGATGTTCCCCTTCAAAATGGCCAATTGTTGGCGCCCTTCCCGCTCAATATTTGGGAAGAGTCCCAGGGCCATTGCCTATAAATAGGACCAGCCACCCACAAGGATCGAGGGGGTTCGAGGTAAAAGGAAGGTTAGAGACTGAGATCTAGGATCAAGGATCAGATCGAAATTAGAGAGAGAGAAGGGTGACTGAACTCCTCCTAGCAGTTCGTCCCCCCAGGAAAGAGCAGACCCTCGCGAGGCTGTTCTTCCTTGTATTGTTCATCATCATCAGCCCCAGAGGCAATCCACCACACCACACACTGGAGTAGGGTATTACACCACAACGGTGGCCCGAACCAGTATAAACCATGTGTCTCTTGTGTTGCTCTTTCCTTAGCTTAGATCTTGGCAAGGCGGAGGGGTGCAAGTAGGTAGGAGGCGAAATCTCCGCGCGCACCCCAGTGTTCGAACCTCAAGGGTCTGCCAGAAGCCGAAATCCGACATTTAGCGCGGCAGGTAGGGGTGCGCCTGAATTCGTCTTCCACCACCCCGTTCTCCTCCGACCATCGCGCCCATGTCTGACGCTCGTCGGGCCCGCGCCGAGTGCCGGGCCGCTCTCGCTTCCCGCATCGCCGAAACGGCTCCTGTCAGCGGGAGTCCTCGCCGTTCCCTGTCACCTGCCGTCAACGCCGCCACCGGCCCGGTGGGGGACGAGCAGCAAGCATCGTCTCAGCATCCGTCAGTGCGGCAAGACAGCCGCGCCGCTACTCCCTCGCTCACCCCAGCTGGTTCTTCGTCCCACGTGCTCCGCGCACCCATGGAGGCTCGAGCTGCGCATCGCGGCAAACGAGCTCCTATGCTACCGTCCGGTTGACGACGTCTACAAAGAATGGCTTGACCGCGTTGCCGAGCTCGTCCGCGCCGCAGGGGGTTCTCCTACGCCGTTCGTTCTGCTGCACCGCACCCCGCCCCGCGTGGGTGACGAGGCTCCGGCGGTGCCCCGGCCTCCTCCTCCTCAAGAAGGCGCCATGGCTCCAAGGCGCGTGGCCCCTAGGCAGAACCCGCTCCATCAGGTGCCAGCGCGGCAAGAGCAGAGCTGCCAAGAAGTCCCTCACCCGCAAGAAGCTGCCCGGGTGCTCCTTGCTCTAGCACGTCGCGACCATGCTCCTGCTCCCGCACGCCAAGACCCCGCGCTGCTCCCAGCTGCAGCGCGTGGGGACATGCAAGACCAAGCTCTCCGTCACCCAAGGCCTCCCGTGGCCACAACAGGCTGCCGTGCCTTCACCACCGAGCTACGCAGCGTCGCGTGGCCCAGCAAGTTCAAGCCAGACCTGCCTCCTCTTTACGACGGCACGGCCGACCCTGCGGAGTTCCTTCAGCTCTCTGAGCTGGGCATCGAAGCTGCCAACAGAGACAAGAAGGTCATGATGAACTGGTTTCCCATGGCGCTCAAGGACGGGGCCCGCACCTGGCTCCTGATCCTGGCCCAGGAACGATCTCCTCCTGGGACAAGATGCGCACCCGCTTCATCGCCAACTTCCAAGGTACTCGCGACCAGCCACCCGCCGTGAGTGACATGCGCCTCATCAAGCAACAACCCGGGGAGACCCTGCAGAAGTACATCCAACGCTTCAACAACGCACTCCTCAAGATTCCCAAGGTAACCGAGGAGGCCATCATCTCAGCCTTCTTCGACGGCGTGTGCGATGTCAAGATGAAGGAGGAGCTGGCGATGCATGAAGACCTATGCACTTCCTTGGAGCTGTTCAACTTGGCAACCAAGTGCGCCAGGGCTGAGGAAGGGCGTCTCTCCCTCCTCGAGCTGCCTGCCGCAGACCCAGAAGAGAAGAAGCCCAAGGCCAAGGATGTGAAGCGCAAGGGGGCTGCCGTGCTCGCGGCAGAACCAGACACCAAGCGGGGCAGAGATCTGCCTGAACCTCCCAAGGGCAGTCAATACTGTGTGTACCATGACATCCACACCCACAACACCAACGAATGTCAAGAGCTCCGAGCCGCGCGAGAAGGAAGGATCGGCCGTCGCCCCGACCGCGATGACCGGGGCTATGGTCGAGGAGGAGGAAGGAACGCAGGACGCTGGGAAGACCGTGGTCCGCTCCAAGGGTGGCGCGATCAACCTCGCGAGGATCGCTGGCAAGATCCGCCTCGCGAGGGAGACTGGAGGGATCAACCTCGCGAGGATCGCCCGCAAGGCAACGCAGGCCTCCCTCCGCTGCCGCCGCAGCCAAGGAGGAACAAGGACCGCCACCAGGACGAGGGGGCTGGGGGCTTCCAGGAGCCGCACGCGATCGCCTGCATCCTGGGCGGGGCTCAAGCCCCATCCTCTCAACACATCTTCAAGCAGTTCGCCCGCGAAGTTAATGCAGTTCTCCCCAAGCTCGAAGCCACGCGCCCTCTCAGGTGGTCGGCGTGCGCCATCATGTTCAGCTCAGCAGATCAGCTCAAGTGTGCGGCTACAGCCGGAGTCCTCCCGATGCTTTGTTCCCCAATCATCAGCAACTTGGTGGTCACCAGGACCCTCATCGATGGCGGGGAAGGGCTCAACGTCCTGTTTCCTGGAGTCACCGACGGCTCCATGGTCCCGATTGGGCAGGCCCGCCTCCCTGTCACCTTCGGGGCACGCAACAACTACCGCATCGAGCTCATCGACTTCGACGTCGCTCACATTCGCCTGCGGTACAACGGCATCCTTGGGTACCCAGTGCTGGCCACGTTTATGGCCGTAACTCACCACGGCTACAACATCCTCAAGATGCCAGGAAGTGGCGGAGTCATCATGGTGCCTTGTGAGGAGAAGGACGCGGTGTGTTCCCTGGAGCGAGCCTTTGAGGCCGCGTCACTGGAAGACCCGGATCGCGGAAGCAGGGGGCTTCCCGAGACCGTCCCCAAGAAGAAGAAGACATCGTCCGGCCCGGACCCTCAGGAGGCAGGCCCCTCTAGGCCCGCGCCTTCCCAGGGGGAACCTCCTTCCATCGCATTGGAAAGCGCGCCTAGCGCCCCCCTCAGGCAGGGCTCGGGGGCTCTCCCCTGGAGGGCTACCGACCTAGCTAGGGTCACAAGGGAGGCGCTTGGGCACCACATGGAGGCATGTTTTGAAGCACGTTTCCCTCAAGAAGGAGTAAGGCAAGGAGAGCCAGACCCTCAGGAGTTCTTCAGCAAGGCCATTCAGGAGCTACAGGAGTCAAGAGTCATGAAAGGCGGCCGCCGCCTACCAGCAGTGGCTCCCCATCCAGGCGAGGATGGTGGGCTATGCGTCTGCATCGACATACCAGGGCTCAATCGAGTCGCCTCTCTGGAGCGCCTCTGGCCCTCGCGAGTGGGGCGCTGCGGAGGTCCACCCCACAGCTACGTTCGCATGCCTTACGGCTTACCGAACGCGGCTGCCATGTACCAGCGCGTCATGAGGGGCATCATGGAGGCACAAGAGGCCAGGCGTTCCGCAGCCCTGGCGGAGATGGAGATGGTCCGCGAGGAGCCACTAGCGCCTCCGGAGCCTCCCGAGGCCCCTAGGCCTGGGGGCTCGTGAGGATCGGCTTCCGCAGCCCACCGAGTCTGCTACACCAACAGTCCTTCGTCCTCAACATCATCAGGTGACATCTTACAAGTTTCATTTCCAGCTGGGAGCGCCCCCCAGGGCTGCATTATTCCCAGGCCGCATGGGTCCGTCCCTGCGGCATGTATCCCTTTTATTTCATGTTGTTAGCTTACCTTGTTGGGGGCGCCCCTCGGGCTGCATCATCCCCAAGTCGCTTGGGCCAGACCCAGCGGCATGCATCCCTTTTGCGTTTATTTCCGGTTATGCGTTCGACCCTCCATGCTTGATTATTTGATGCCGGTCCACGGCACCTCTTCTTCTCCATTCCGACCACTTGCACTTAAAGGGGGGTACCTGAGCATCGCGGCTCAGGGATCTTACTGGCTCTCCAGCCCTCACCCTCTGCCTTGTCCACGGCATCGCGACCTGGCATACCAGCGACGGCTGAGACCAGCTCGAGGGCCGGAACCCGAGGACGTAGAGTGCCGGCATCTAACCAAATTTGCAGGGACACATCACAAGATAAGGCCCAGTGCCAGGCGCAACCCGCCTAGAGGTAGGGCCCCGTGAGTCCCGCGCTGGCTCACGGGTACCCAGATACACCTCGCCAGGCCCTACCGTGCCAGCCACGTGTCAGGGCGGGGCTGTACACGCCCCGGGGGCTGCTCCCGGAGGGGGGCCCCCTCCCACGTACCAGTGGAAGCACCATGCTCCGTGCTGGCTAACGACACCGCCGAGGAGCGGCTATGCCCGTACACATGCGGAAGCGCTATGCTCCGCGCTGGTGATAAACAACTGAGGGTGGCCCCCGGGCCGCATCAACCTCAGGGAGCCCAGAGCTTAGTGTCTAGCCTCATCGTAACGCCTCCCCCGGGAGTGCCGCGTGAGGGGGCTGGGCGCGGGGGCTGCGCCTGGGTCATGCCCAGACGCA
>NC_057794.1:391917005-391938649 GCF_018294505.1 Triticum aestivum | reverse complement strand
AGCCCCTCACTCCTTAGTTCCGAAAGGCTAACGGCGGTTGAGGTATGCGCGCGGCCGGGCTCTGTAGACGTAGAACGGTAGATCCACCCACATCATACCTCCCTACTTGTTGTTCGTGCGCCAAGGGGGACTCCTGAGAATCGCGACTCAGGAGCCTAACTTGTCACATAGGCCCTCACTCCTTGGTCCCGTCCTGGTTTCCGGTCGGGGGTAATGGCGGCTGAGGTATGCGCGGGGTCGGGCTCTGTCGGCGTAGAACATAAGCAAGTAGGAAGGAAAAGCGTAAATCTCAAGGAATTCCAAAGCAAATATTACAGTCCACACTGTTATCTCAATGCCAAACGCAAGTTTAAACGCCTCCCCGAGGCATGATACATGTGCAGGAATTAAAGGAAGGACAGGAGCCACAACGGAGTCACTTGTCGGCGGTGGAGCAGCGCGGAGTGGGTTCGCCTCATGGAGCAGTGGGGTCGGCAGCGCCTTGCTTCGGCTTGGTGCTGAAGGCCCGGAACTTCCCCAGCAGAGTCTCCGCACGACCCTTCACGGCCTCGGCAGCGGCAGCGGCACGCTCGCCGCTTACTGGCTCCAGCAGGCTGTCGAGGTCGACACCAGGATCGCGAAGGTAGATGTGGGTGAGGACCCGCGTCAGCGCTGTAGAAGACAGGACACGCGCCTCTGCCTCGGCCGTGGGGCCAAGGCCAAGGGCGACATCTTCAAGAGCACGAAGCAGGAAGGGAAGCAGCTTGGCGGGGACGTGCTCGGCGCCAGCCAGCGGGCTCTCCAGGCCACTGTCGTAAAGCGTCCTCAGCGAGGAGCGAGCCTTCGCCTCCACCTCTGTGAAGGCCACACAGTCCTCGGCAAGAACCAGAGCCTTGTCGTCCAGCTCGGCCTTCCTCGCCCCCAACTCCTTCTCCAGCGTGGCTAGGCGGTCGCGGCGCTTCCTGAGCTTGACCTCCCTCTCCTTGACGGCCGCCTTGCGAGCCTTCACGCTTTCTTCCTGCTCTTGGCGAAGGCGGACCTCTTTCGCGAGCTGGTCCGCAAGCCTTGCAGCTCGTCCTCCAGCGCCTTGCAGCGACCACGGACGTCGACCACCTCCCCCAGGGCTGCGTCACGAGTAGCCTTCGCCTCAAGGACGGTCTGCTTCTCCTCATCGCAAGCCGTCGAGGCCTGGACCAGCGCCGCCCGAATCGAAGCGTCGGATCGAATCCATCCTGAAGCCAGCTCCAAGCGCCCGGCCACCAAGCAAGGGTAGGCGCCAAGAAGATCCTGCCGCAGCTGGTCCAACTCGGCAGCAGCATGATCCAGAATGGCAGGAGGAGTCGGAGAAACAGCAGTCGGTGGAGTAGAAGGAGAAGGCGGAGGCGCGGCCACAGCATCCTGAGGCGGAGTCTGCTACGCCCCAACGGCTGTAGTGGCGGCAACAGGCAAAGGCACCTCGGGAGTCACTTGGGCCATGGGGGCTGAGCTCGCCCCCGCCGGCTCAGCCAGGCCTCACGAGGACGACCGGGCAAGAGAAGCCCGTGCGTCGCGGTCACCCTCCTTCGCGGGCAGAGGCGCTGCCACGGATGGAACCTCAGGAGCTCCCTTCGGCTTCTTTGCTGCGGGCGCCAGCCTATCCAAGAGATGCGGACGTCAAGCCTCAGAAGCAGAACAAGAAGTAAAGACAAGAATCAAGCGCTTACGGGTCGTTTCCAGTGAGCTCAAGCGGCCTCCGGCCAAATTTGAAGCCCGAAAGCCGGCTAGAAGGGTCAACATCGGGAAGCTTGGAAGCGGAAGGTGCGTCTGCGGTCCGCCTCGGAGCCGGGGCAGACCCGCGGGAGATCAGCCCAGTCCTGTCCTTCTTTGGGATTGGGGGCAAGCCCCCGCCGTCCTGCTCGTCATCATCCTCGTCATCATCGCTCGGAGAGAGGCGGAGAATGCGGGACCTGCGCCGGGGGAGGGGAGCCCTCGACTCTCCATCAGTCGCCTCGGAGTCAGGCCCTTTTTCCCGCTCCCCTCCTTCCTCCTCTCCGCTAGAGTCATTGGAGGGCACGTCCACCGGTTCCTCGGGAGTTTCCATGGGCACGGGCCCGTCCCCGTTGAAGACGGGCATGGACTCCACTACCTGCTCCCAGTCATCGCGGAGGAACAAGGGCATCGGAGCGCCCTCCAACCTCGCCACATCACCCCCGACCAGAGATTGGAGGACCGCAGCCAGATCTCCGTCGGCCAAGGCCGCGGGGCTCGGATGGGGCCTCCACATTGGAAGCGAGTACTGCCGAAGCGGAGCCAGCTGGTGCTCCAGGAATTCCCTCAGCAGCGACGCGCCGGTCAGCTTCGCCGCCGCCATGTTGGCCGACCTCAGATCTGCGTCCATCTTCTCCAACACCAGCTTCGCGGGGGTCCGCGAGCTCCGATCGACCCCAATCGCTGGAGCTCGTGGGTTGCTCCGTGGGCAAGATCAGCCGAGGGTGGATGCGCCCAACATCCGCCAAGACCCACTTGCTCCTGAAGCCCTCAATCCTTTTCCTGGGGTTCGAAATGGCAATAGCGCCACCGTACGCGATGAAGCTCGCGCAGGCGGAAGTAGGACCGCGAGAGGTCCGGAGGTAGAAGTAGTGGCACAGCAAGGCCACTGAGGGCTGCACCCCTACATGAGCCTCACAGTAATAGGCAAAGATCGCCAGGAGAAGGACGGAGTTGGGGTGCAGATGCAGAGCCTGTAGCTTATAATGGCGGAGGACAGAGAAGAAGAACTCGGAGAAGGGAGGCACCAGGCCAGCAGCAATGGCGCTTACGCAAAACGGATAGAAGGTGCTCCCTTGACCCTCAGGGATGGCGGAGCCGGCCTTGAACACCTTCGCCCCGTCAATGCCCCGCACCGCTGCAATCCGACGCAACCGGGCGAGGCTCGCCTCCGACACGTTCGGCGAGTCCAGGGCAGACGAGTACCAAGCTACGGCCGGGGACTAACAAGGCGCCATGACTTCCTAGGTCACGCGGTCGGAGTGGATCTGGAAATTTTGGAGGAAGGAAGGACAGGCGCAAGAAAGGGGATCTGTGCAGCAACCGGAGAAAGCAAAAAGCAAAGCCTAGGCAGATGCCGCTCCTTTATCAACTCGCGCGGTTGCTAAGGCGCTCACGTCCAATCAACCGCCACGCGGCACCCAAGACCGCAGGCTGTTAGGGCCCGCGGCGCTTCGCTCTTGCCCTTCCACCTCCCTACACGGCCAAGTCCGGGCGCGCCTTGGGCCCGGGGGCTACTGTCGGCGTTCTGGGAATGGGGGTCCCCAGACTTGCCTGCCTGCGGCCTGCGGCGTGGCTCAAAGGGGGGCCCAGCACGACCCATCTTCATCAACACAGACCCAAGACCCTCGTGAGGGGCCACGCCTCGCGGGGCGGACGACACGGAGCTTCCTCAGGCATGGCCTCACCAGGCTGGCTTGCGAGGAGGTGGAGAGATCAAGGCGGGGTACCTCACGAGGTGCCCGTGACGCAAGCCATGATGACCAAGGGCGCCAGGCGGGCGCCAGCCCGCGCAGTGTCCTCCTTTCCCCTTTGGTGCAAAGGGGGCAAGCGCAGCCGCAGAGTACCGAGGCATCAGGCAAAGGTTGCCGTTTCGGTGCAACAAGACCAAGACCAGGAGGACCGCAAGACGGAGGTCATCGTGGAGCCCAAGACGGTGTCACCACCAGAGCTTTGTGCAGGCGAGGACCAACTTTAGTCAGGATAAGTGTACTAGATGTTCCCCTTCAAAATGGCCAATTGTTGGCGCCCTTCCCGCTCAATATTTGGGAAGAGGCCCAGGGCCATTGCCTATAAATAGGACCAGCCACCCACAAGGATCGAGGGGGTTCGAGGTAAAAGGAAGGTTAGAGACTGAGATCTAGGATCAAGGATCGGATCGAAATTAGAGAGAGAGAAGGGTGACTGAACTCCTCCTAGCAGTTCGTCCCCCCAGCAAAGAGCAGACCCTCGCGAGGCTGTTCTTCCTTGTATTGTTCATCATCATCAGCCCAAGAGGCAATCCACCACACCACACACTGGAGTAGGGTATTACACCACAACGGTGGCCCGAACCAGTATAAACCCTATGTCTCTTGTGTTGCTCTTTCCTTAGCTTAGAGCTTGAAGAGGCGGAGGGGTGCAGGTAGGTAGGAGGCGAAATCTACGCGCGCACCCCAGTGTTCGAACCTCAAGGGTCTGCCGGAACCCGAAATCCGACAGTTTGTGTTCCTATCCGTATTGCATCATATAGGTTGCTCACCTAGTTGCATATCTAGACAACCTACTTTGATGCAAAGCTTAAATTGCTAAAGAAAAGCTAAAAATTGTTAGTTGCCTATTCACCCCCCTCTAGTCAACCATATCGATCCTTTCAATTGGTATCAGAGCCTCGTCTCTTTATTAAGGACTTTACCGTCCAAAGAGTATGGTTGATACCGTAGACGGTGTGGAGGAACACTCCAGTGTGAACCCTATCTCGTCTACGGGCGATGGGGGAACCTCGGTCTCTCGTGAGGAGTTCAATGTGGCCTTGGAGACATTGAAAACCTCCATGACGACCGAAGTTGAGAGCATGTTTACTAAATTTCTTGAGGGGCTTAAACTATCCACCGCACCGTTGAAAGTGGGTGATCCCGCCAACAAGGTGACAGATGCTATCCCCGACAAGGGGGAAGCTAGTAGTGAAAAGGATCCTTCTTCTAGTGGTAAGAATGGCACCGGCATCTTTGCCCATGTGGAACCACCACTTGTTTATGGTGGACCGATTCCTTCCACTCATTTGAATCATGCCAGTCCTCCTCCTAAGATTGTGAAAAATGAGGACTTTGATTCTTGGGTTTACCGCTTTAAACGTCATTTAAATCATGTGAACACTAACCTTTGGAGAATCATTGAAGAAGGTTTTTATCCGCATGATCCAAGCAACTTCACTCCTCGAGAAGCCGCGGATAATCAATTAAATAAGAATGCTCTCTTCATCATTCAAGATGCAATTCCACTCGAAGACCTACCTCAACTTCGTCCCTTCGCCTTGGCCAAAGATGCATGGCATTGTGTTGTCTCTCTCTACCGGGGAAGCGCAAGCATTCAACGCTCCAATTATGAAGTGGTACAAGATGAGGCCGATGAGTTTGCAATGAAAGAAGATGAAGAACCTCGTGAGCTTTATCAGAGAGTAACCAAACTCGCGGTCTCACTACGAGATCACGGGAGCAAGGACACGGATGACAATTGGATCTAGCGCAAATTCCTCAAGGCAATCATGCCCTATCACAAGACCATGTCCTCCGTCATTCATCAAAGACCGGACTTCCACACTTTCACCTCAAGCGAAGTGTTGGATGAGTTTGTGGCCATGAACATTTTGGACAAGACCGCCGACAATGCGGTGCTCCGTTCTCAACAGGCAAAGAAGCCTAACCTTGCATTGAAGGCCAAGCTCACCGTGGAAGAAGAAGAAGAAGAAGAGGAAGAAGAGGAGAGCAACCCCGAAGATACGAAGTATGCATATCATGAACACATGGCACTTGCTTCAAGGCAATTTTGGAGCAAGAAAAACTCGAGGCCAAACTTTAGCAAAAGCAACTCGAGTGGCACAAGGGGCAAGCAACGTGTAAGGACTTGCTACAATTGCGGCAACGTGAGTCATTTCGTCGCAGAATGCCCGTATGAGAAGAGGGAAGACAATGGTGGCAAGCTCATCCGAAAGGACAAGGCCAAGTCGTTCCCCAACAAGAACAACTTCACCAAGAAGACTCCTCCCAAGGCTTTGGTTGTGCAAGAAGAGTACAATGAGGATGATGACGATGATGAAGATGGTGAGTCGGTTGCCATGGCCTCCGTTGCCATTGCAACAACGTCACGGGCGTCTCTCTTCGACTCACCCAATGAGAGCATCACCGCCAAGTGCCTCATGGCTAAAGCCACCAATAAGGTAACCTCCAACATCAAAACTACCATCATTAATCATCCTTCCCCGATGGATAGCATTAATGAACTTGAGGGAGCTAATGTGGAGGCTAACGAGTTTGAGGCCTTTATGGGCAAACTCAAGGGAAAATCCAAGAAGCACTTTGTTGCTCTCTTGGAACAACTTGGTGAAGCCAATGACGTGATCGAGGCTCACGAAGACACCATCTCTAAGATGGAAGGGCATAGTCGTGACTATGTCGATTAGATTTCGGATCTTTCCAATGCTCTCGAGGAAGAGCGTGGTCTTCGTTTGGCTCTTGAGGAGTCACACAATGTTGATCATGCTAAGTTAAAGAAATATTATGATCATGTCCTCATTGTTTCTCGTGTGCTAAATTTCGAGAAGGCCAAACTCGGGGTTGATCTTGCTAGACTCAAAGAGGAGTTTGATATACTTGACAAGGCCCACAAGGCCTTGAAGGGTATTCACCTAGTCTCAAGGAGTCTCATGATCAACTCCAAGTGAAGCTAACTAAGGAGAAAGCAACTTTTCCTCATATGGTTCTAATTGATAATGCAAATGCTACTAACCCGTGTTGTGAGCATATACATCTTGTTGAGGAAAATGCTAAGTTGAAGGAGCAACTTGAGAGAGGTCTTGCGACTTGCATACAAGGCAAGAAGAACCTCAACGATCTCTTGATCAACCAAAAGGGAGGTGTGGCCAAGGAAGGGGTTGGGTACGTGCCCGACTCCAAGAACAAGAAGAAGAATGACAAGACCAAACGACCTCCTCCCCTCATGCAAACCTTTGTGAGGGAGGGAGAGAGTGCCCCCGAGGAGAAGAAGAAGAACAATGTCAAGAAGGGCAATGTCACCCCTCTCAACAAAGCCGGCGATTTTAACCCTTCTTATGTGTTATGTCGTGCTAGTGATGGGCATGTTTATGCCAAATTTGTTGGTTCTCTTCATGAGTACATTGAATGGTCTATTTGGGTTCCTAAGACCCTTGTTACTAACATCAAAGGACCCATTACAAAATGGGTACCTAAAACCAAGCATTGATCTCTTGTAGGTGTTTGCTTCCGATGGTGGATCATGGTTGCTCGATAGCGGAGCTACAAATCATATGACCGGAAGAAAGGACTTGGTGGTGGACGTGCACAAAGTTCCATCTATGCCCACCAATGTCGAGTGGGGTGACGCCTCATCTTCTAAGGTATTGGGACTTGGCAAAGTGGTCATCTCTCATGATCTCACGATCGAGAAGGTCATGCTTGTTGAGTCCCTTGCATACAATCTACTTTCCGTTCGTCAACTTGATATCATGGGCTTTGCCACTTTCTTTGATATCGATACCGTGGCCCTCTTGTGGAGCAAGACTCTTAAAGTAGCTTTTGTTGGGCATGTCGAGAACGGTCTCTATGTGATTAACTTTTCGGAGCGACCCACTAAGACCGTGACATGCCTAATGGATAAATTTGATGTGGGATGGCTTTGGCATCGCCATTTAGCCCATGTCAATATGAGATCTTTGCAAAGTCTCCTCAAGGGGGACCATGTCCGTGTACTAACGAATGTTAGTTTTGCTAAAGATCGTGCTTGCAGTGCCTGTATCGAAGGAAAGCTACATGAGAAGGCTCACCCTCCCACGACTATCATTTATTCAAAGAGGCCTTTGGAGCTCCTTCACATGGATCTCTTTGGGCCTCCATCCTTCGATAGTCTTGGAGGTAGGAAGTATTGCTTGGTGATTGTGGATGACTACTCAAGGTACACGTGGGTGTATTTCTTCAAGAGGAAGAGCGAGACCCAACAAACTGTCATTGACTTTGCAAATGAAGCTCAACATCAACACAATGCAAAGATCTTGACAATAAGAAGTGACAACGGCACCGAGTTCAAGAACTACACCTTGGATGAGTTTCTTAGTGATGAGGGAATCAAACATCCATATTCCGCACCCTACACCCCTCAACAAAATGGTGTTGCGGAGAGGAAGAACCGGACGTTGATGGATGCGGCAAGGACCATGATGGCGGAGTTCAAGTCTCCGTACAACTTTTGGACCGAAGCCATCAACACCGCATGTCATGCATCCAATCGGCTCTACCTCCGCAAGGGCTTGAACAAGACTCCATATGAGATACTCACCGGTAACAAGCCCAACCTCAAGTACTTCCGGGTATTCGGGTGTAAGTGTTTCATTCTCAAGAAAGGTGTTCGGTTGTCTAAATTTGAGGCTAGAGCTTATGAGGGCATATTCGTTGGTTATGCTACAAACTCTCATGCTTACCGTGTCCTCAATAAATCCACGGGACTTATTGAGGAGACGTGTAATGTGGAGTTTGATGAGAATAACGGCTCCCAAGTGGAGCAAAGTGGCACTTGTGATGTAGGTGATGAAATTCCTCCTTGAGCCATAAGAAGAATGGGTGTTGGTTTTATCCTACCCATTGAGGAACCCCTTGTGGCCGAAGGAGAAGGACAATGCTCCACTCAAGTGGAGCCGTCACCAACCCAAGGCCCACACGCTTCCTAAGAACAAAGTGAAGGCCCTCAACCTCATGAACAAGACCAAGGGCAAGATCATACTCAAGATGGTGTGGACACACTAAGTGATGCCCAAGGTCAAGTTCTCTCCCCCGAGCAAGTTCAAGATCAAGAACAAGTTCATGACGGTGCTCAAGATGATCAAGTAACTGCTCCTCAACTCACCACCGAGGAGGAATTAGAGCGCCGTGCCGCCAAGGTTGCTTCAAAGCTCTCCACCAAGGATCATCTCATGACGAATGTGCTTGGAAGCTTAAGAAAGGGGGTAAGCACTCGTAGACAATTAGCAAATTATTGTGAGCATCACGCGTTTGTCTCTTGTGTGGAACCCCACAAGGTCTATGAGGCGCTAGAAGATCCGGATTGGCTCAATGACATGCATGAAGAACTCAACAACTTCGAGCGCAACAAAGTGTGGAGATTGGTGCCAAGACCAACCGGGAATCACAATGTCATAGGAACCAAGTGGATATTTAAGAACAAGCAAGCTGCCCATGGGATTATCATTCGCAACAAGGCTCGTCTGGTAGCACAAGGCTACTCCCAAGTCGAGGGTATCGACTACAGTGAAACCTTTGCTCCCATTGCTCGTCTTGAATCCATTCGCATGTTGATTGCATATGATTCTCATCACAACTTTAAGTTACAACAAATGGATGTGAAGAGTGCTTTTCTTAATGGTCCTATTAATGAATTGGTTTACGTCAAGCAACCCCCCGGGTTCGAGGATCCCTACTTTCCCGATCATGTGTATCAACTCGATAAGGCACTCTATGGCATTAAACAAGCCCCATGTGCGTGGTATGACCACCTTACCGAGTTGTTACAAGACCGTGGTTTTGAAGTTGGGCTAATCGACCCCACTCTTTTTAATAAGAAGGTCAAAGGGGAGTTGTTTGTGTGCCAATTATATGTTGATGATATTATCTTTGGTTCTCCTAACAAAGCTTTCAATGAGGAATTTGCCGCTCTCATGACCTCAAAGTTCGAGATGTCCTCCATGGGAGAGTTGAAGTTCTTTCTAGGGTTCGAAGTGAAGCAAAGAAGAGAAGGAACCTTCATCAATCAATCCAAATACACTCAAGACATGCTCAAGAGATTCAAGCTAAATGACGTCAAACCGGCTTCCACTCCAATGCCCACCAAGTGCCAACTTGACTTAGATCCCAATGGTAAAGTGGTGGATCAAAAGGTATATCGTTCCATGATTGGATCCTTGCTTTACCTTTGTGCATCTAGACCGGACATCATGTTGAGTGTGGGAATTTGTGCACGGTTTCAAGCCGCACCTAAGGAAAGTCACTATGTGGCGGTCAAACGAATCTTTCGATATTTGGCTCATACCCCAAACTTTGGCTTATGGTACCCAAGAGGATCAAACTTCAAGCTTGTAGGGTACTCGGATTCTGATTGGGCGGGAGACAAAGTGGATAGGAAGTCCACTTCCGGAGGGTGCCAATTCCTTGGTTGCTCTTTGGTAAGTTGTTCTTCCAAAAAGCAAAGTTGTGTGTCTCTCTCGTCCACCGAAGCGGAGTATGTGGCGGCCGGTAGTTGTTCTGCACAACTCTTATGGATGAAGCAAACTTTAAAGGATTACGGTGTCACTTGTGACAAAGTGCCTTTTTGGTGTGACAATGAAAATGCCATCAAGATCTCTCTCAACCCGGTGCAACACTTCAAGACGAAGCATATTGAGATCCGGTATCACTTCATCCGGGATCACATTAGGCGAGGAGAGATCGAGCTCAACTACGTCAACACTCATGATAACCTTGCAGATATCTTCACGAAGCCCTTGGATGAAGCAAGATTTCGCGAGTTAAGGCATGAGCTAAATATCATCGATTCGAGCAATGTTGCTTGAACCCTTGCACACCCCACCATACTCAACGGGTTGTCCTATTTAGATGTAGGCATGGACATAGGGGGAGTGATGTTCTCTCAATGAACTCTCCCTCCCCCCATTATGCATAAATCTATCAAGTCTTTCACATTAGCCATGTTTGATGGTACTTGTGCTTCAAAGACGAGTTTTGGTCATGGACCCAAGGATAATTCTTCACGGTGCCATACCAATTGACTCAAACATAGGTGGCTACGGCCACCGCCCTCTCTTTTGGAGAGGTGGTGTCTCGTGGTTGGTTTGTTTGTCGTGTGCCTTTCTAGTTTTGTGTGTTGCGTGGTCTTGTGGTGTCGTGTTGGCTCGGAGTGTTTTGTGCAAAGATCCATTTTTTCGTGTGCTCGAAACGTGCATCTTCTTGAGCTCACGATACTACCGCTTTCGGAGGCACGGTACTACCGCGCCACAGCACGGTACTACCGCTCTGGTGCGATACTTTGGAAGTACCGCGCCGGGCGGTACTATCGTGTCTGGGCACGGTACTACCGCGCCGTCGAGGGTGCGTGGGGGTTATGACTTGGGTCGGGGAGTTCCAAGTCCCCATACCCATTCATTTGTCTCTCTCTCCACGTCTCTCTCTCTCAAGAACGGCGCCGGAGGCCCTCGCCGGATCTCCATCTCCGGCCACTCTCCTTGGATTCCGACCGGTGGGATCGTTCCCCACCACTTCCTCTTACCATGGACCAAGGTTTTTCCCCAAATCCCTCTTTTTCTTGGTTGTTCTCTTGCTTCTAGGTTTTTGGCGAGAAACTTGTCGTTCTTGAGATTTTAGGCCAAATCTGTGCAAGAGTAGGATGTAGGAGAGTCGTGATGCGTAGGAAACATACTTGATATGATGTCTTGTGGTAGCTTTGTCCAACCGTAGTACCACCGTGGTTTCGCGGGCTTTTTTAGATTTGAACCCGTTCAGATCTGACGTGGTGCGGTACTACCGTGCCTAATGTGCGGTACTACCGCTCTTGCGGTACTACCGCCCGTCAGGTGCGGTACTACCGTACAGTGCGGTACTACCGCTCTGCAGACGCGGTACTACCGCGCCGGCCGCGGCGCTAAGGTCGTACTACCGCTCCTACACCCGGTACTATCGTGATCTTGCACGGTACTACCGCATCTAAGAGCCGTACTACTATCTTAGCTCTGCAGCACTTGGCAGTACTACCGTAGGGATCAAATCTTTCTCTAGGCATTTATCATGTGTGCTTTCTGCTTGTTTCACTTACGTTTTTGTGGTCTTTGCATTAATCTCTCTTGGCTGTTGTGGGTGTTTTTGTGTTCTGTGTCTCAGGTGGTGGCTCTCGCCGTTCCAATCCCAGTCGTGACACTGGCTCCAAGCGTCTGCGCAACCCCAAAGATGAAGCCCCAGAGGGCTCCAATGCCCGCAAGCGCAATGTCAAGACCACTGCCAGCAAGCAAAAGGAACCTGCTAAGGGCATGGACGAGATTTTAATCACTGAGTATGTCGAGCACCGGAAGATCAATCCCTATGTGAATCCTCGGGCTATCCTCAGAGGCACCGAGTTGTTCTGGACCAAGCAACAGGCTCTCATCTATCTGGATGTGATCAAGAACAAGCAGAATACCCACGTGGATGTCAAGTGGATAGACATGCATCACCTGCGGAAGGACAAGTTTCATGACTATTTTGGAGAGGCTCTGGACTTGGTGGAGCAGTTTGCTATTGAGCCGGTGATCTCTTTTCACCTTGACTATGACCCTGAGCTCATCTGTCAGTTCTTTCCTTAGTGTTCTTTCATCCCGGGGAGGAGTGGAGGATGACTTGGATGACCAATGGCCGTCAGTTGTCTGCCACATGGAAAGAGTTCATGGATCTGCTGCACATTCCTGATGACGGGCTTCACACCCCCGTTGGCATTCGCCCCCATGCCAACTCTGAGTCTGCCAACAAGAACCTGCTTCAGCCCTTCCTTGTTGAGAAGGTACTCCCCAATGGCAAGTCATCTTGGGTGTTAAACTCCTTTCTGGATATCATGCATCGCATCTTCCGCAACACTCTGTTCCCACGCATTGGCGACAAGGACAAGGTACATGCATATCTAGTGGACATGTTGCTCTTGTGTGCAGAGGCACGTTCTTCTCAGACTCAGCCACTTGATGTCTCACACATCATGTGGTGTGAGCTTCGGTTTGCGGTGTTGACTCGCAAGGTACCTATCTATGGACCGTACCTGTTTCTGTTGCTCTCCACCACTTGGGAGAAGATGTACCCAGGTGATGAGTTCCTTGCTCCATACTAGATTCGCCATGAGTCCATCAGCCTCCACGTTAAGCCTAACTGGGCCAACACCACTACCCGTGCTGAGGCCTCTTCTGCTAGGAGGGCTGCTGATGAGGGGGAGGCTGCTGCTGCTGAGAATGTTGCTGAGGACCGTGCTGCTAGGTCCACCACTTCTTCCTCTGAGCCGTCATGGGCCAAGAAGCTAAAGGACAAGATGAAGACTCTCTTCTGCATGCAGGCGAAGGGATAGTACAGGGCTCACATGGCTGACAAGGAGAGTCACCGCCATGACAAGAAGGTTATGAGGCTCTTTGGAGAGGATGTGTCTGGCGGGTCTGAGGACGTCATCACACCTGAGGCTGCCTAGATGTCAAAGCAGGGATACAAGTGGACCAGTTCAGAGGATGACCTCGAGGAGACTGTCCCCGCCGCTGAGTCTGATGAGGAGCACGAGGAGCAGTGGGACGACTTCTCTGCCTGAGCCACCACGTGTGTGTAGGTGTCCTCTCTGCCTTTTTGGCGTCTCGATGCCAAAGGGGGAGAGAATGTAGGGATTTGCGTTGTGTCGTGCTTGGTGTGTTTGTCTGCTTTGTCGTTTGGACCTCGTTTGCCTCGTTTGCTTTTGTTTGGTTTGTGCCTTCGAGACCTATCCTACATATGGTGTAAGACATATGCACTCTATCTATCTTAGTTAACTTATGTTTGTACTATCTTGTCTAGTGATAGATATGCCTTGTCTCTATATTATAGGGGGAGCTCTGTTCCTAGTATTCGTGTGCCATGCAGTCCATAGCACTCATCTAGGTGGCACACATCTAGGGGGAGCCCGTCTATATTATAGAGAGGAGGGGTTTGCATTTACTTAATAGTATTTTCTTTGTGCAAATCCCGTTTTGTCATCAATCCACCAAAAAGGGGGAGATTGTAAGGACATATTTATCCCTAAGTGTTTTGGTGATTGATGACAATGCATTTGTGGACTAATCGTGTGCCATGAGTATTCCAGACACTTCTTTGCTAGGCACAAGACGATTGGGTGCCCCTCGAAGACTGACGAAGACGGCGTCTTTTCTACGTTTCTTTTTGGTGGATTTGAGTCGTAGGAAAGCCGTACTATTAAGAGGGGGTCCGCGTTGGAAAGGTTTGGGTGGAATCATCACGTACACGTCTCCTTCTTATCCCCTCCTTCTTCCTTGGAGCTTCCTTCATTTTCTTGCCTCCCTTGTCTGGCTGTCGTTGTTGGTTGCAGTAGTACTGCTCCTGGGTCAACGGTAGTACCGTAGGCATCCACGGTAGTACCGCGCGGTGGCGCGGTAGTACCACAGGTGCCCACGGTAGTACCGCTCCCCTGGAGCCGCACTACCGCTGCCCACCAGGCTAGTGCCGCCCCTTTGCGGTAGTAGGAGCGGATGTAATTTTTTACATCCGCACCTACAGCGGTAGTACCGCTTTCGCCATGCGGTAGTACCGCGCTATGCGGTCAGGTAGTAGTACCGCCCCTCGGCAGTACTACTGTGTCGGGTTTTTGCTACTTCCGTTTCTTTGTGGAAGTAGGCACGGAAGTTTCCCTTCTCCCCTGACTGGGACTTTTGCCTCGCGGTAGTACCGCATGGGGGGCACGGTAGTACCACGCGTGCGGAAGTTCCGCCCCCAGCTTCTGTGCGTCTGTTTATCAGTTCTGTGCTAGGGATGCGGCAGTACCGTGGGTCGGTACGGTAGTACTGCACAGCCGTGCGGTAGTACCGCTTGGTTGCAAGCAGTAGTACCGCGCGGCCTTGCGGTAGTACCGTTGGCCAGGCGCGGTAGTACCACTGGCCGCGGGCTGGTTGGTGGGTGTCGGTGTCAAAACCGGCGGATCTCGGGTAGGGGGTCCCGAACTGTGCGTCAAGGCCGGATGGTAATAGGAGACAAGGGACACGATGTTTTTACCCAGGTTTGGGCCCTCTCGATGGAGGTAATACCCTACTCCTGCTTGATTAATATTGATGATATGGGTAGTACAAGAGTAGATCTACCACGAGATCAAGGAGGCTAAACCCTAGAAGCTAGCCTATGGTATGATTATTGTATATGGAGTTGATGTCCTACGGACTACAACCCTCCGGTTTATATAGACACCGGATAGGGTTAGGGTTACACAGAGTCGGTTATAATGGTAGGAGATCTTGAATATCCGCATCACCAAGCTTGCCTTCCACACCAAGGAAAGTCCCATCCGGGCACGGGACGAAGTCTTCCATCTTGTATCTTCATAGTCCAGGAGTCCGGCTGAAGGTATAGTCCGACTACCCGAACACCCCCTAATCCAGGACTCCCTCAGTAGCCCCTGAACCAGGCTTCAATGACGACGAGTCCGACGCGCAGATTGTCTTCAGCATTGCAAGGCGGGTTCCTCCTCCAAGTCCTTCATAGAAGATTGTAAACACCAAGAGCAGTGTCCGGCTCTGCAAAATAAGTTTCCACATATTGCCATAGAGAGAATAATATTAACACAAATCAAATCTGCTGACGTATTCCATAGTGCATCATCACACTACGGCCAAGTCCTTTACTCGAATCGTTTTTACTTTTCCACCTCTGCACGTTTTGCGAGGCAGTTTCCTTGGCACGTCTTGTCAAAGCAGAGATCGTGTACCCCTTTTACGGGATTCTCATCAATACGGACGTGGGTAACCCAACCGTGCCCATTAGCACGTTTCCTAAATTAAAGACGAGTCCCGAACGGTTACGGGGAGGGCTCTTGGTATTCAACCTCTTATAAAGAGACCAAGGCCTTACTCCTTTTTTCAATCTCAAGCGAGTTCGCCCGTCGCCTCGAGTTCCAACACCCTAGGCTCCAGATTCCAGGCGCTTCGGACCTTCGACGATGTCTGGTTCTGACCTTCAAGGCTGATGGATGCCCTCCTCCGTCATGGAGGAGGACGTACTAAAGTTGAGGGAGGCTAAGTTCCTGACCGGCGAAATTTCGCATAGGTTGCCTGTTCAACGGCAGGTCATTCCCAGTCCCCAGCCCGGTGAGAGCGTGGTGTTCATGTCTCACTTCCTTCGGGGGGTGGGCTTCCCAATGGATCCCTTTGTGAGGGGACTGCTGTTTTATGACGGGCTGGAATTCCATGACTTAGCTCCGGAGTCCATCCTCCATATCTCCTCGTTTATTGTTGTGTGTGAAGCGTTCCTCCGTGTTACCCCTCACTTCAGATTATGGCTCGAGACCTTCAAAGTGGAGCCGAAGATGATCAAGGAACGACACGCAGAGTGCGGAGGCGCTGTTATAAGCAAAAATGTTGATGCTCCATGGCCCGAGGGCTCTTTTCAAGAGGAGCTAGGCTTGTGGCAGCGAGAGTGGTTTTATATCACCGCTCCCCGGAGCACCAAGTGGGTGGCGCCTCCTGCCTTTCGCTCGGGTCCCCCACCATGGCTAGCGTCATGGGTCAACGAGGGTTAGATTGGGGTTTGCCCAAAGACGTGCCCTTGTTGCAGGGCCGCATTAAGGATCTCTTGGAAGGAGACCTCAGCCTGGTCAAGGTGACGCAGGTCATGCTAATTCGCCGAATATTGCCCGGCAAACATTGCTCCCTTCACCTGTGGGAGTTTAATCCAGAGGGACCGCGAGCTCTCCAGAATTTCATGGGCGCAACGCCCGTGGAGATGTATAAACTGTTCGTCGGATCACAAGAGATGTGTCCGTATTTAACCGAGGATGCAGGCCTAAGCTGCAATCGCCCGGATACTCAAGTAAGCAACCTTGTTCCCGGACCTTCTATCCATATAATTGTCATAAACTTGCCCCTAAAAGAGTCGTACTTTTAAACAGGAGTGGATAGGAAAGGCAAAGCTGATCAGGTGTCCGGCTCCCCTTCCCGAAACCAGGCCGGATCCCGTGCTGGTCAGGATGCTGGAGATAATGCCTTTGGAGGGAAGCAAGGGGGAGGACAAGGAAACTATGGCCTCCTCGAAGGAGGCTGCTCCGAAGGGAGGAACCGACAATTCCTCTCCTAAGGGGAAGAAGAGAGCCGCCTCTGACGACCCGGAAACCATGGCCTCGAAGCAGGGGGAAAAGTCCTCGCCAGAGGGTCCGACGCCGGGGAGTTCCTCGGCCGGACTACGCCCTCAAGGGGATCAGCCCTCCAGCGAGCCGTAAGTAGAGAAAGATCTTCCTTTCGAGGGATGAGGGAAATCCTTGATTTATATCTGAGAAGATTAACCGAATTTTTACCTTGTAGCTCGGACCTCGGCCATTCTCAGCAGAGCTCGTCTTCGGGGGATCTCCTTCCGGAGATGATGGAGAGTGGGACGCCTCCCCCTGCCATGCCGCCTAGCGAGGCGGGCGACCCTGAGGTGTCGTCGCGGAGGGTTTCTCCGAATCCGGCAGGGGCGGAAGATAGCTATGTGGCCCCCCGAGGTTCTCCGCGTCCGGCCTTCGAAAGAGGTCGTGGGTCAAGTCCGGCGCTGTCTGGTGCTCAGCCGGAGGAACTAAAGATTCTGCTGGGGTGAGCTTCTATCTTGGAGGAGCACCGTGTATTGATGGGCACGGTGATTGAAAGGATCTCATCCGCCGAGAGCGGATTGCATGAGGCCGTCAAAAGTTTACTGACGGGTTTTGAGGTACATTAGATAATGTACACTTTTGTCAGTTGCGCATGAATAAGATGCGCCCTATGTAGATAGTAGCCCCTGAGACTCTGCGCGTCGTCAAGAAATGACAGCACGCGGAGGATCATAATCCCGGGTCTAAGATGTCGCCTTTGAATGTAGGCGGCAGGGTGTCCTGAATCGAGCTGAACTGATGATTTTGCCGAACTAAAGCGGCAACTAGACATGGCAGATGCCGACATCGCGCTTGTCAACAAGCGGCTTGATGAGGCTCAAGGTATTTAATTCCTTGGGCGGCATCAGGTAAGAAGATTTTTATGCCAGTGTCTTACGATGTGTGTGCTTGACGCAGATGGTGCGGCCGCCGTGGAGAGTCTTAGGGCAGAACTTGCCCGAGCTAAAGAACAAGCCAGAGAAAATAATGCGGCTGCCAAGAAAGCCCTTGAAGAGCTGAGAGCCGAACAGGCTGCTCATTGCCGAAGAAAGGAAAAGATGGCCGAGATGGCCGAAAAGTTAAAGAGCGCTGCAGACCGTTGCAGACTTCTTGAGAAAGAAGACCAGGCGAAACAGACGGACTTAGAGAAGGCTGTTGCCAATGCCAAGGACGCGCGCTCTACGATGAGAGCTGCGAAGGAGGAGCTGCGTCAGGCCGAACAGATTGCGGCTGGAAAGCCCTTTATGCTGCGAAGGAAATTTTGCGATCTGGAGTTTGCTCCGTTGGACCGGATGTGGAGTGTGGAGGATACCTTTCTGGATTTGGCAGCGAGTGCTGCTGATATGACCGAACACTTTCTAGATCAGAAAGATCGCGAAGTGGAAAAGATTTTCTGGTCGCAGTTTTACAATCCAGAGCGTCCACTGGTAGTGGATGATCGTTTGGCTCAATGGGCCGAACTGAATAGGTTGTCCGGACTCGCCATGAAGTACGTCATGGGTCATCTATGGCCGGGGAGATCGGAGCCGAAGAGTTATTTCAGCTTGGTGCAACAATTCCTTGACGCGGTGCCGCGTATTAATGCAATGAAGAGGTCAGCATGCATAGAGGGCGCAAGGATGGCTCTTGCCCGTGTCAAGACATACTGGGCAGAGATGGTATAACACCCTCGATGCGACTATAGCTCCCACGTGTTGAGGCACGACTTAGAGACATAATCGCATTGAAGGCATATGTCGCAAGTTAGGCAATCTTCACAACATCCCATGTAATATAATAATGAAATGGGAGATAACATAGTTGGCTTACACTCGCCACGTCAATCAAGTACATAAATAACATTACATCATCCAAACACTCATGGCCCGACTACGGCGCCAAAATAAGAGAGAACCCAACATGTGACACGGTCCCAATCACCCCCAACTGGGCACCACTACTGATCATCGGGAAAAGAAACATAGTAACGTTGAGAGTCTTCATCGAACTCCCACTTGAGCTCATACGCGTCTCCTAGAGCGGAATCATCAGGCCCTGCATCTAGTATAATAGTAATCTGTGAGCCACAGGGACTCAGCAATCTCGCACCCTCGCGATCAAGACTATTTAAGCTTATAGGTATGACAGGGTAAAAATATGTGGAGCTGCAGCAAGCGACTAGCAAATATGGTGGCTAACTTATTTGCAAAAGAGAGCGAGAAGAGGAGGCAAAGCGCGAGCGAGAAACTAGAGAGCAACCTGCGCAAACATTACTCCAACACCGTGTCCACTTCCCGGACTCCGCCGAGAAGAGCCCATCACGGTAACACACTCAGTTGATTCATTTTAATTAAATTAAGGTTCAAGTTATCTACAACCCGACATTAACAAATTCCCGTCTGCCCATAACCGCGGGCACGGCTTTCGAAAGTTCAAATCCCTGCAGGGGAGTCCCAACTTAGCCCATGACAAGCTCTCACGGTCAACGAAGGAATAGACCTCCTCCCAAGACGTTCCGATCAGACTCGGTATCTCGGTAATTCAAGACACTTCCACAGGTTAAAACAAGACCAGCAACACTGCCCGAATGTGCCGACAAATCCCGATAGGAGCTGCGCATATCTCGTTCTCAGGGCACACTCAGATGAGACTAGCTACGAGTAAAACCAACCCTCAAGTTTCCCCGAGGTGGCCCCGCAGGCAGCTCAGTTCGGACCAACACTCAGAGGGAGCACTGGCCCGGGGGGGTTAAAAATAAGATGACCCTTGGGCTCCGGTAACCCAAGGGAAAAAGAGGCTAGGTGGCGAATGGTAAAACCAAGGTTGGGCATTGCTGGAAAAGCTTTAATCAAGGCGAACTATCAAGGGGTTCCCATTATAACCCAACCGCGTAAGGAACGCAAAATCCGGGAACATAACACCAATATGACAGAAACTAGGGCGGCAAGAGTGGAACAAAACACTAGGCGAGAGGCTGAGCCTTCCACCCTTTACCAAGTATATAGATGCATTAAGATAACATAGCAATATAATGATATCCCAACAAGTAAATAAATGTTCCAACAAGGAACGGCCTCCAAACTTCACCTGCAACTAGCAACGCTATAAGAGGGGCCGAGCAAAGCGGTAACATAGCCAATCAATGGTTTGCTAGGACATGGTGGGTTAGAGGTTTGACATGGCAATTTGGGAGGCTTGCAAGCAAATGGTAGGCATCGTAGCATTGGCATAGCAAAAGAGCGAGCAAACTAGCATAGCAAAGATAGTAGTGATTTCGAGGGTATGATCATCTTGCCTGCACAGTTGTCAGTGTTGACTGGATCCTCGAAAGCAAACTCAACGGGCTCCTCGTTAGCGAACTCATCTCCCGGCTCTACCCAAACAAGACAAACAAGCAACAAGGATACAATCAACCACGTGCAAGAACAAGCAATATGATGAAATGATGATATGCTATGCGGGATGCGATGCGGGATGCCAAATGCAAGATATGACAGGAAAAGCATGAACCTGGCCTCAACTTGGAAATCCAAGTGTGCCACTGGAAAGATGAGATGAAATCGCTTGAAAACGATATAAAGAACGCCGGAATCGGAGTTACGGTTTGGAAATGGCAAGCGATTCAAAAATGACACCGGTCTGCGATTTACAGCAAGTAGGCCTCTAAATGCAATGAAATGAACATGCTACAGCACCCAATCATGACAACAAATACATGGCAGGGATGCACACAAGATGTTTAACAAAAGTCTAGCACTGAGCTACGGTCAAATCATCCATTAACAGGTTCAAACAAGCATGGCAAAAATGCAAATGGCAAACAGATCTCAGACTTAGTGAAATTAACACTTGTCTGGAATTTCAGATCAGGTAGCCCTCTTCAGAGCAGCAAAACTACATGCTACAGGACCTGAACATGGCAAAGTAAAGCATGGCATGGAGCTACTCCAAGATCTTAACAAAAGTCCCTTAGTGACCTTGAGCCAAAAGGGATCAGAAAATACAATTGCAAGCATGTGAACATAGCAAAAACATAATCAGTTTCAGACTTAGTGAAAAACTGACACATGCTGAAATATAACTCAAGTAGGCATGTTTACGAGCTCGATGCACTCACTACAGAGCAAGTCATGGCAAGACAAGCATACATCCATCAAGAAGGCACAAAATGCAAGCTAGAAATGGCAAGAACAATATCATAGCATGCACGGATCAACTACAACATCACCGGCAAAATTGCAAACAAGTTGACAATCTGCCCAGATTCACAAAGTAGCAAAATTAGAGCTCGATTGACTCAAGCTAGGGTGCTCCATAATTACAAACAAAGACATGGATGGATAGAGCACTACAATATTAACAAAACTCCCTTACTGATCATCCTCAAAAGGGGCACAGATCACTAGGAAACAACACGAACATAAGGCATCATGAGATAAACAGCTCCAGGACTTAGTGAAATCACTAGTCTCTGAAAACAGAATTAGCAAGTGCACCACTTTGCAAGATTGCACTAGTCACCACACACATCCTAAAAATACATGGGTTGCACCTCTGGGGAGATGACAAAACCCTTAACAAAACACATGTAGAACTCACTGGCATAGCATGCACACAATAATCATGGCAAAAATGACAAAAGTGCTAAACGGAGTAGCGGATCTGACAATTAACTCAAGTAGCCCTCTTCTAACAGCATTTCAGGAATCAAGATGAGCTCAAACGAAAATGATGCAATGTAATGAAATGATGTACTCTCTGAGATGAACATTTTGATATGCTATATGCATGATTCGGAGCTACGGATGCAAAGTTACGGCAGGTCAAAGTATGCAACATGAGCTAGGGTTTTGAGAAAAGTCAACCTCCGAATTTCCAGATCTGAGATTTGCACGCGGATCGAGGACGGCCGGCAAGGTACTGTTCACGCCGGAGTTCGCCGGGATGAAGAGGCAGCGGCCGGCGAGAGGAGGTGGCGGCCGGATCCGGTCGGGGCCGGGGCGGAGGCGGCAGTGCGGAAGCCGAGGCGGCGGGGCGGTGACCGGCACGCG
>NC_057794.1:391266757-391303989 GCF_018294505.1 Triticum aestivum | reverse complement strand
AGGTGGCGGCGTCCGATAGGAGGAGAGCGGCGGCGGCGCGACGTGGCAGCGCGTCATTGGACGGGCGACGTGGCCGGATGGGGTGGACATGTCCGACCGTCGGGCGGACGTGTCCGGCGGCGCAAGAAGGACGAAGATAGGGTTAGACTGCGAGATTTTCGGGGAGAGCCACATATATATAGGTAGAGGGAGCTAGGAGAGTCCAAATGAGGTGCGGTTTTCAGCCACGCGATCGTGATCGAACGACCGAGATGATGGAGAGGGTTTTGGTAGGTTTTGGGCCAAAATGGAAGGTGTTGGGCTGCAACACACACGAGGTCTTTTCGGTCCCTCGGTTAACCGTTGGAGCATCAAACGAAGTTCAAATGGTACGAAACTTGACAGGCGGTCTACCGGTAGTAAACCAAGGCCGCTTGGCAAGTCTCGGTCCAATCCGGAAAAGTTTAATCCCCACACACGAGAAGAAGGTAGAAATGACCCCCGGAGGAGAACGGAGCGCCGGATTGCAAAACGGACAACGGGGAAAATGCTCGGATGCATGAGACGAACACGTATGCAAATGAAATGCACGTGATGACATGATATGAAATGCATGACACGCAAGAAATGACAAGGCAACAACAGGAATAACTGGACAACACCTGGCACATCGGTCTCGGGGCGTTACAGGTCGTCTTTTTTAGATCTGGAGACAGGGTGGTAGTGTGAGAAGAAAGTGGGCAGCCCTTAGCAAGAAAGCGCTCAAGCTCTAGCCTATATATCTTTTTTATACTACTAGTACTGGAGGTGGAGTAGTGGTAGAGTAGTTTATATTTTCTCTGCGTACAGTACCAGTTAGTCGTGCTTCAAAACTGATCGTCATGCCATTAAAAAATAAAGGTCGATAACTAATGCGGCACCTTGGGCCAACGCGGCCAGATCACATTTTGCACGAGAAATTACACACCATGTTTCGTTGACATGTGGTCCCGTTCCAACATATCAGTGAGACAATGGCGAGTAGTAGGAGTATTTCCGAACGGACGTGTAGGCCGGGGCGCCTCTTCATGAAGCGTGGCAAACTCGCAACCGTACACCGACTCTTCGCCTTTCCCTCTCGATTTGGAACTGCTGTCGCACGCTCTTCCTCTCCCTCCTCCATTTTCCTTCAGCCCTTCACCCTTTCTTCTGCCATTGTTCGATTTTCTTCTCCATGGAGGGAATAAGCCGGAAACGACCTCGTTATTCTTGCCCCGATCTGAAAGATGACATGGTGGTGGAACTCATTGATCGGTGCGACGTCATCACCTCGGCTAGCATGGCAGGTTCGTTCGAGCTCATTCACGACTCAACTAATAACATCATTACAAAGAACCCAAGAGTCAAGGAGTGGTTTGATCTCCCCTATCTTCTTCGCCGTGACCCTGATGACTAGCGCTGGCACGACGGAGGCCTCGTCCTATGCCAGTTGATGCCGCTTGATAATGATATGTATGATGTTAAGATGCCATCGCTTGAGGACAAGGCTTGGCGGGCGCAAATGGAGATTGGGTTGTTTACATTGGGTCCAACTACGAGTGGGAACTTGTGAATGTGTACACTCGTGACCGGGTTCCACTTCCAAAAATCTCAGCAGACTGCCCAGAGGTTGAGCACACTGGTATTGTACGCACGTTCAAATACGATCATGGTGACTGTCTTCTATGGAAGATAGCAATTTGTCGAGTTCCCAACCGCTCTTGGAATTACAACAACTATCAAGTTGTTGCTATCTTCGACAAGCTTGTTGCCGTCCTTCGTGGTTCGACTCGATGGATATTGCTCAAAAATTAGTTTTTGTACACGGATGAGTACTGTGATGCAATTCAATATGAGGGCCTTGTGTTTGCGGCCACCACTCGTGGCACTGTTTTTGCATGGGATCCTCGTAGTTTTGGTACGTTTGTCTTCCATCGTAATTATAATTGTTTCATCCACATGCATGCGGGTTAGCAAGTTTCCCTTTACTAATTAACCTTCTTCTTGTGTTTCCAAGGTCCTGTGAACATCCCACCACCTATACTTGAAAAAATTTATAACCAAGGGGGAGATGACGATGGTGATGATCACGAGCATGAGGACGAGCAGTGCCCATATACTCTGTGGCGCCTGGCAACTAATTCCGATGGATCACCTCTTCTTGTGTGTATACAACCCACTGATGATGTTACTGCTAAGGAAGCAGGTGTAGTCTTCCATGGTCGCACTCTCCGGACCTATTCCAACACCCGTTGCATGGTATTCGGGATGGATACTAGTGTGCTAGCGCCAACTCCTTCTCCCTGGTACAGAATTGATAGTCTTGGAGAAAACTCGCTCTTCCTTGGACAAAACTATCCGATGATGGTGAAAGGCGATCCAACTGTTGTTGACACAATGTTAACAGTACCATTTATGAGAAGCAACTGTGTCTATACCTCGGACATTTGGGTGGTTCCCTACCCTGGTACTGATATAGTAGGCTGCTTTAGCCTGGATGATCAGTCCTGCGTTGGTTTCCAGATCGACAATCGATGGCCCATCCCAGAGAATCACTTGTGGTTCAAAGCAAGCGTTTCCAACACCGAGGAATGGTTGAGTTGAAGTTCATTTCATTGCTTGTTTTTTGTTGTGTGGTGAAAACTTTAGTATTTATAATGTATCCTCGTTGTCGATGTGGGTTGATGACCTGCTGTATGTAATAAAATGACATGCCTGTGATAAACTTACTAAATTTATGAATGGCTTTCAAGTCGCTTCTCTGAGTGAGTGGTGCAACGAGGCAAAAAAATATTTTCCGAATACATTATTGTACGTGCATTGCAGCATGTTATCGGATGAGGCCAATCAACAATAGTAGTACACTATTTGTACTAGCTTCACATGCTTCGCAGTCGGGCGGTTTTTTTTACTGTAGCCATATGTTAATGTGTTCGCTGTACGTAACTAGCACCTCGAATCCTCGATACTTGTACTATATAGTAGGAGTAAGTAGTAGGAGTAGTAGGGTGGCATGGGCCAGAACAAGCATTCACGTCCAGGAGTACGACACACGCCACCACCACGACATCCATCTAACACCATATTATTTCTTGGAGTCCGTGCTAGAGCAAAATCTTCAACCTCGTCGTTTCTCTAACTTCAGCCATCGCGCGGCGGGCAAGGTGGGGGTTTGCCGATAGTCGGTTTCCTTAACTACGGTCCCACTTGTAAGGCCAACTCCAACGCACGACCCCAAACGGACCTCCGCTTTGCATGAACTCCAATGATAATTTTGACTAGAAAAGCAAGACCAAAGAAAACAAGAACCACAAGAATACATTTTACTACTCCTGTAAGTTGGATTAGTGCCTTCTCAATGCATTCATCATTGATCTGCGGAGGCTCGATCTTGCGTGCTTCTTTCTTCTTCAAGTGTAAAGAAGTAGACGTTGCTTCCTCGCATCTAGTCTCTTGTCTAGCCTCTATTCTAGTAGGAGTATCAACAAGTGCACTAATCTCATCTCTAGCCTCTGTGCTAGCTAAAAGTGATAGAACATCTACTAAATTGCGCTCTATCAATATATGGATGTACTCTTCTTCCCAATACAAAAACTTGCATCCATTCTACTCCCTCCGTTGCACAATACATGCCTTCTATTTGTCAAAATATATATGTATCTAGACATGTTTTAGTATATCGGTACATCCATTTTGGACAAATGGAAGTCAAGTATTTTTGGAACGGAGGGAGTACACAATAAAAATTTTAAGTTAGCACAACTAGTCTAATCCGAGAGCACAACCGAAGATTTGGTCGGGTTCTTCCTCCTCTTGCCGACACGTGGGACATCCAGCATCCAGGTCATGTCATGAAAGAAAATAGAGTGGTAGTTGAAGCCACGAGATGTGCATCTTGGGTTAAACTGTAAATAGAATCTTACTACTCTTGAGTAACTCCAAAAGCGGCCACCGAAGATCTTTATTGGACTTGTTTTTCATCACCAGCACGTCGAGGTGAAAGATGTGCAGGTTCAGTGGGTCCTCTTGCATTTTCACTGACATGTGGGGCCGCATGTGAGCAAACAGATGATGGGCTCCGCGCGTCCGCTGGCTGGCTGAGAAGAGAGATAGAGGAGGGCTGAGCAGGACTATAGGAAATTTGTTCTACGTACCTCGATATAGGCTCGATATAGTGGGGTGGCATGGGCCATAACTAGCATTCACGTCTAGCAGTACGGCACATGCCACCCACACGAGTCCCATCGCACACCAATTTTCTTGGAGTCCGTGCTACAGCCATCTCTTCTCCCTCCTGTTTTCTCAGCCATCGCGTGGTGGGCGGGGTGGGGGTTTGCCGATAGTCGGTTTGCTCAACTGCGGTCCCACTTGTAAGTGAAAATGCAACACCACACTCATTCCCACTTGAGCGGCGTGCCAGACCAAACGTGTGGGGGTGCGACGCGAACACGACAGGCTTTTCCTTTTGAACTCGTAACTTGTAAAATTTGGTTATGCTCCATGGCGCGGCCGATAGATAAAAAATAACGATTTTGCCTAGAGTAATGAGAAGTTTGGTTCTGGCGCCGTTCATGCATGGAGTACGTACAAAAATTATGAAGTTGATGCGAAAGGTAAGATAATTACTGTAGTATCATATACTACTACATGGATTTTACGGAAAGATAAAAATACATACGGATCCATCAACGACATCCTCACGCCCTAGTGCGCCGGGTCACCAACCGACGTGTGAGGAGCAGCGGCATTGGCGGCGAGCTCAACGTGCTTCTGAACAGTGCCGTCCAAGGTTGCCCTGCGGTCCAAGAAGGCCAGCGTCCTATCCCTCCTCTTGCATGTAGTAGTCCTTATGGACGATTTGCGCGTAGACGTGGGTGATTATGTCGATGGTGTCTTGCTGCGCCAGGCACTGCGCGGCAAGCGCGACCTCGAGGTGGACATTCTCCGGTGCGACAGCGGCAGTCGCAGGGCCACCAGTGCGTCGAAGAGGTTGTCACCATACACTACAAAAAAATACACTTCCGTGATGATACGTGTTTGTCACAGTAGGTCGCTTTTTTTTCATGCATGTACATCCATGACAAATTTATGACAGAATCAAGATAGTCATACCTATGCTGTCGTAGAAGTGTTCCATGACATTACCAAAATTATCATCACAGAAGTGTCCACTTCCATGATGATAAATCGCGCGTCACAGAAGTGCTTTCGTCAAGGGTGACCGACATGTGGCATCCACCGTAACGGAACGCCGTTAAGCTATCGGGTCGGGTTTTGGATCCTATAACCCGTTAGCAGCCCCGACCAATGGGGATTTTCCACGTGTAAAATCATCATTGGCTAGAGGAAACACGTGTCGGCTCATTGTCAGGACATATGTCATCCACTCACTGAACAGAAGGTGCCTATGATACGTCGACACGTGGCACGGCCCAACAAGTTTAAATGGGCTGGCCCAACTAAAGGCCCACAAGATTTTGCGGACCATAATGGGCCAGCCCAGCTAAAGGCCCATGAGATTTTGTGGACCATAATGGGCTGGCCCAGCTAAAGGCCCACAAGATTTTGCGGGCCATAATCAGCCGGCTTAGGTAAAGGCCCACAAGATTTTTATGTGCCATAATGGGCCGGCCCAGGTAAAGGCCCACAAGATTCTTGCGGGTCATAATGGGCCGGCCCAGCTAAAGGCCCATGAGATTTCGCCGACATTAATGGGCCGGCCCAGCTATAGGCCCACAAGATTTTGAGGACCCTAGTAGGCCCGCCCATTAACTGGCTACCATGTTTTGGGCCAAATGTCGGCCCATATTTGATCCGGTCCATTAATGGCCTGCCACGCTCCAGGCCTAATAGTGGCCCATATGAGATCCGGCCCGTTAAAAGCCTACCATGTTTTGGGCCAAATTACAGCCCAGATTAGGTCCGGCCCTTTAAGAGGCTTTGGGCTCAATTTTGGCCCATATCAGATTTGGCCCATCAACTGGACACTATGCTTTTGGGCCCACTTGCTAAAGGCCCACTTAGTAATTCGTCCTGATATTAGTTTTGGCCTGTTAAGGGCCCGTTTAACATTTCAGCCCTATATTAATTTCGGCCTGTTAAAAGCCCGTCATATAGTTGGGCCTAACTACGGCCAGGTTTGCATTCGGCCTACTCGCAGCCGATATCTGATTGGGACAAACAAGGACCCAGACAATTTTGGCCTGTTAAAAGCCCGTGATTTGATTCGCACAATCATGGGCCGGGGTTCATTTTGAGCTGCTGCGTAACTAGTAGTAATTAAGAACAAACCTACTCTATACAATAAAGAAATTACGGCATAGTAACTAAGAATAAACCTACACTACACAATAAAGGATTTAAGGTATATTACATCCACTGGGCATCAAAGTTCGCCACCAGTGATCATAAAGCGCAATGAAGAAGAAGATTACAAAAATTGGGCACCATTGCAGCGTAACAAAATAATACTGAACCGAGACCACTTCCAAGATAGTTCAAGAAAGGTTAGCCTTGCGGGGGAATTGCTGCGCAAGCTGCTGAGCAAGGCTGTGAGACCGGCCTAGCATGTCGGTCATAGCTTCCAGGTGTAGCTGTTTAGCGATGAGGTTCTCATTGGTGTTCTCCGCAATCTTTCTTAAAGATAGGACTTAAAGTCGAAGTTGAGTTGCAGAATGCCTTTCTGCTGGAACTTGGGACTGAAGAAGTCGAACTGATTCAGACAACGAATTCTGTGAGCTTGTCTGACTATTAGTCTCAAGTGACTTGAACACTACATCAAGACAAGACTTTGGGGTTGTCTCGCTATCTTCAAGATGTTTTGCCTTCTTTGCTGCAATATATGTTGGGTTTGTCTCACAGCCTTCAGCAGACTTGTGCATGCCATCAGGCATATCACCCTGAAACAAAGCAGAGATATGACAGGTTTTGCACGTGTATAAACAAAGATGATAACTGTTCTATCAATTCTATCCAATTTCAAATTAGAAAATAAATAGTATGTTCAAAATATCAATAGCATAATTTGGCATTGTTCATAATGCGGGGAGCTTCACCACACTACTGGATGACCATGTCAACATAACAAGCATAGATGAAGGGCAAAGAAAATCATTGTATCTATTTTGGATAATGTGCATGGCATGTTGTTCATATCATCAGCCACATCAGTAAGATAAAACAGGAGATGACAAGGTGCAAACGTGGGCTGCTTCACCACACACTGGATTATAGATCCACAAAACAAGCATACATATAGGGAGTATTAAGTAATGTGCATGGTATGAATAAGGAATTTGGTTTTACAAGTAAAACGTAGAACTTACGGTTCTTATGAACATGCATTTTGGTAGAAACAGCAGTAAACGATAGGGAGTATGAGCAAATTAAACAACAGTTGAGGATAAAGGCTTTAGAAGGACTGACTTACATTAACAGTTAACACCGGCTTTATAATGCCCTTCTCCATGGCAAGGGAAGGATAACTCAAGAATTGCAGCACAGAATCTTCTTCATAAGCATTGCCTGTACTCTACATTTTGTAGAGAGTAATTATAGATATGATAATACTGGAAGGGATAGAGGATAATGAAGATAAGATGCAGATTGATGCTACATAATCAACTACCAATCCCTGGAAGTACAAGCGTTATAGGACAAAATGTACTGATAAGAGCAATGGGCTACACTTCTGCACTGGCATTGTCTGTGTATTCTACTTGTTGGTAAGATTAAATATAGATATGATATTTTTTAGTAAATGGTGGGCGAGGGAGATAAGATGCAGAATGCTACAAAATGAAGCAATCCCTCTTCCCATAATACAAGAGTGTTTTGAACACTGGTGTACTGTACAAAATGTTCTTATATTATGGGACGGAGGGAGTAGCTGTTAATGTAAGTACAGTTGTAGACCACGTTTAGTCCTTACAAGAGGACTGCAGAGCTAAACCTCTTCAAAAGCATTGGGTTGATTCTAAATTTATGTAAGAGTCCATATGGATCTTACAATGTCCACCAAATGGACGATTACGAGGCTAACATGTGCAATGATGCTACATAATCAAACAGCTATGGAAGTAAGTATGGTCATACAGGGCAAGAGGTACTCACAAGAGCAATGCAGTGTGCAGTATAGTTGCGAGATTCTGTGGTCCCTTGAGAACAAATGTTCTTCTGCTAACAGTTTTTGTACAAGTGAGACATTAAGGCAAATGCAGAAATGTAGTTCAAATTGTGATGTGATATCATAGACAGTACCTTACGCTGCAGCCGAGACCAATGTGTAACAAGATTATTCCAGTCACCGTCGGATAAATGTAGCACCGGAGACTTTACAGAAATTTCATTCAGAGGCTTGCCATCGAAGTGCTCTTGCCTCAGGTAGGAATTATACTTCATCAATGAGTGCTTGAAAAGCGCAACCAACCCTTGCTCGTCATCACAATCCAGTTTGTGCCTCGCCTATTAAAAAGAATGAAATCTTGTGTCTTCTGTCAGCAGAAACATATGCAGTAATGACCATGAATAACATTAGTACATTACTTACGCGTAAGTTGCGGAGGAAGACTGGAAATTGTTCTGTGTCTGCGGTATAATCTTTCCATGAAGGAAAGATGCGCACAAAGTTCCTGACAACAACATAAGCTTCGTCTTATAAACTGGGAAGAAATGGAACAGGGGTCCTATTTGCTGCAATTGGGGCTCTCTCTGGTTCGAAAAGGGATTTGGCAACTGGATTTGGTGTACTCTTTGCTGGAATGGGGGTTTTGCGTCGTACAGCTGGTGCTATGTCAATTGGCATAATCATACTGTTTGCTGCAGTTGGGGTCTACTGAGTTGGGGCATCAGAAATGACTAGTGTAGTAGGGCTAGAGTCTGCTACAGTTGGGGTATTTTGTGAGTCAGGTGATATTGCAACTACACCTAATGGGCTATTTGATTTATCAGGTGCCACTACCTTCTCCAAATACTTTGCTTGTGCTCCTCCACGATCAGCAATCGCCCTCTTCCTTTTGAACGTCTGATACACAATAACAACATTTGAATGGATAAATATGGTATGATGACAGATGGAATATGTACTGAAAATGGATAGGCAGGGCGTATTCACATACACGATGTGTAAACTAAGCTAATGGCAGTTCAACAAAGTAGAAGCAATGCAAAGCATCAGTTGCAAGATATGTGCGAGCAATGTAACCTTGGAAAGTTAGGGCAAGTACCTTGATGGGTGAATAAGATAGGGCATATTCCTCTGACTCCTCCACTAGGGAGCTACATTGACTTAGGTCTCCCTCTAGCTCAGAATAACGGTTAGGATCATATTCTGAGCATGAATCTGTAGGTGGAGAGTGTTTGCATTTCATTGCATCCAGACTTGATTTCAGTCCCTTAATGCCAAGTTTGACAGCCATGGCAGTGTTCTGCTTTATTCTTTTCATGCGTGCAAGCTCATAATCATTATGATGCTGTTCAGAATCTGAGATTCATGAAAACATAAAAAGTAGTCAGATTATCTATGGAATGCATTGTGGTTTCAACTCGGAGAGTGTCTCCCTATAAACCCCTGCATATGCAAAGTTCACCTCCCCAACCGTGCTGACCAGACCACACACAGAGATACACACCCGAGCGGCGAACATGCATTTTCGAAACTAATTTAGGAACATTTAGCTGATCAATTAAACAACTCTGTTTTAATAATATCAGATTCATATTTGAACAACTAAGCTTGTTTAGCTTGATGGGTGGAGCAGTGTTATTATGACACGAAGCATGTATTCTGATCGTATAGTAATCATAAAAGGGGGAAACTCTAAGCATATATTTTTTAGCAAAAGAGGGTTTCCCCTCTGATTTCTATTAAATAAACCACCACGGAACCAACATGATCAATTAAACCCTAAGCATGATCAATTAAACCGTATTATGGCTGTGCCATGGCCGATTTGAAGCTGCAAACCGGAGAAATGATATTTAGCATCCATTGTTTGCTTCGAACTAAGAACTAAATTCTAAGAGCTGAAAAGAAAGTAGAGTAACCAAGTTAAGATCTATTTTTTGGTTGAGATCAAAAAGTTGAGGAGATATGAAGTACCACCTCTCTTGCGGCGCCATGTAGGCATCAGGGGTGCGATGGCTGTCGGTGGCATTGAAGCAGATCTGCGATGGTAGACGGGAGCATCGGGGGATAAGTCCTGTTGCGGTGGAAGAGAAGGTCGTGTGAGCGGCCCCGACAAAGAGGACGACGGCGCCGATGAAGTGAGAGGACGCGATGCAAGGCTATTGGTCCGTTGCCGCGGATGAGAAACGTCCATCTCTAGCAGTGGACGACGCGGACTTGGTAGGCCTCCAGCATGGTGGAGGACGGTGGCGATGGATGTGGTGGAGGACGGCGGCGATGGATGGGGTGGCGGACAGAGGCTGGTGTGGGAATGGGGTGTTCTAGCGCGGACGGTGTATGAATGGGAAAATGGAGGGAGAGGTACGGGGAACCATGTTTTTGGGACGTGCCTGTCTGAAATATGGGAAAGTTACGAACTTATCCCCCATTTCAAATTTGGACGTCTCGTCGGTTGGGGATATGACGGTAATCTCACATCTCCCAAATATTTGCCCGTAACTATTTCGGGCGAGGAGAGGGTGTTTTGCCGCCCACGGTTGGCACCCACGGTGTATGAACGGGGCTGACAGGTAGGGTGGTTGTGTCACGTCTGATGGAAGTTACACATCTGCCCCTATTTAAAATATTAGCCTACACCTATTTCGGACGAGGAGAGGGTCTTTTGCCGCCCATCGTGTATGAATGGGGAATGGAGGGAGAAACGGAGGTCTTTCGGACGAGCTTGAATCAAATGAGTTTTGCCGCCCATGTTTGACGCCCACCGTGTCGGAATGGGCTCAGAGGCGGTCGTGTCACGTCTAATTGAAGTTACTAACCTACCCCTATTTAGAGCAGTGGAAATCAGGTCGATGGATTGTCCGTGTAATGGGTAGACAGTAATTTCCATCTCCCAAACACTTGGCTTCGGGCAGCCAATGTGGGAGTGGACATTTTGCTATTTCTTTCGAATTTTGGGACAATAAGAATCCACGTTTACCCTGGCAACTAAATTCGAATCCATTTTGTATTCCTATATGAATCTTTATAAATCATTCTATGTGTTTTTATATATGTTCGAAAGGACGACAAAGATGTATTACACTGTCATATATGAATATGGTTTACAAATGCCGATACTCAAATTCAGAAACTAGAATCCAGTTTAAGGTGAATTCGAATATTTGGAACACTTCATGTCCAACTCAAATGTCACACGCAGCATAATGCGTACTCCCATTTAGATATGTACACAAGCGATGTATCAAGATTCAAATACCGAGTCAATCAACCAAGAATGTACAGAACTAACAGACATATAAACACTTATAGAGTATATGAATCAATAATATCAACTAACATACATAAGCCAGGCCGCTGTACTTTTTTTTGGCTACAACAACATCCTTTTTGGCCAGCATCTTGGCCCTTTCCGATGCATGCCACTTATGGTCCATCTATACTACTATTGCTGAATGCATATTCAGCCCGATTGGCATATTTGTAGGTCTGGCACAACAATCCAAATGAAATGTCTCTGAGTCTTATCAATTAATACAGACTTGTGCTCAAATAAAATTACAAACAAAAAACAAAAAAAAAACAATTATTACATGATCTCTAAAACAAATGGTTTGATTGATTACATGAACAGACAACACAAAGGTTATTCAACTATGGAAAGAACATTTCACATATGATTTACCAAGTAGGAATTTAATTTCCTTTTTTCCTTCAGGACCTTAACAATCTGGTCAGTCTCAGCTTGCTTCATTTTGAAATCCACCAAATATTTAATGGTTGTCTTGAGTACTGCTTGTGATTGTGTTGTTTGCTTCCTCAACATGTCAACTTCATCTCTAAGTGTAGAAGCAGAATCTCTTTCTACCACTAGTTTAGCCTCTAGAGCATCAGCAGTTGGCAATTCATAATGCACGATTGGGCCGGTGCCACTACTGTGGGATGATGCAACGTCCATGGGGACCTCGCTCTTTGATCTTGGGCTAACCTGTTTTGTCATTAAAGTTCCGATTGGATTCAGAAAAGTTGAAGTTAGCAAAACATCTCAACTGGGAGTTATAACAGCAAACCAGTTAAACAAATAAGGAATTAAAGAGTTACAATTGGATGCTGAAAAGTAGTTATTAACATCATTGTAACCCGCTATTGCAGCAGCAAAACAGTTAAACAAACAAGTAGATATTTAAGTGAAGGCAAACAGGTAATTCTTAATAGTAAGTATCAAACACATAGATAGGCGCAGTCTACAATATGATTAACAGGCTGTGCCATTATGTAATCAGTAGCAAACTAAATTAAGCCTAGCAACGTAATTGAACAATTTTGCAATAAGTGGCTAACTAAAATTCCGAGAAGCAGGTAACTGAACTTACGCTAGTTCTTTGTACATGCACACTACAACTTCTTTTTTGCTTACAAGGTTGTACGAAGGAGTCCATGGCATCAATTGCTTGGATACGCAGTCCCAATACTTATTTCTTCCCACACTGCATGGGTAAGTCGAATGGTTAATCTGGTAAGATGGTGCGTCCTTGATATGTTATATGAGGACGTGTAGTCAGACTAGTTGTAGCCAAACACATCACACTGGCTTTTACTGTATATTTCATGCGATTACTTTTGGCATATCGAGATCTAAGCAATCTACAATAGGATGAAAAGACTGGCATCCTTCACATTATTGGCGAACTCAGTTCATAGAAACAAGCAATTCAACCATTCTATGGGTAAATCAAAAGGGCCACTGGAATATTTTTCACTATCCAATCATACACGCAAAAAGGGGCGACGCCACCATAGGGGCTGGTATGGGCGGCTGCCTCAGGTGGCTGGAAAGTGTGCACCTAGTTTGAGTCGTCTAGGTTGGCCCATGCTAGTTTTGTTCATCCCAACGCACGAGCAGGCAATGTAAAAAATGAAGAAAAATGTTTCAATTTGGATGGGCCAATAACAAAAGTGCAAGGCAGGCCCTATAGCAGGCTCGCGGCCCAAACGAGCGCCTCCCATATCGATCGACACCAGGAAAAATCCCAATTCATTCGCTCCAGCCTCTAGTCTGGTTTGCTCCTAACCTAGCCGCCGCTGGACAGACCGACACAGCACTTCCTCGCGCCCTCGTTGGAGCGCGGTCGCCGGGCTTCAAGCGAACGTAAGGACAAGAAGATGAAGATCCAACCCTGGGTGTAGCCTGCGTGGGAGGCAGCGGCGGCAGCACGGGCATGGGATCGAGCTTGCGCAAACGGACATTCGCAGATTGCAAGAGTAGCATGAACAATGAGCAGGTACATCACATCCCCGATTATATCTAATTCAACTCTTCAATTTCTGGCCAATAGTTAAACCTGATGGTGTTGTAAAACTGCTTGTATGTAGGGAATCTATGAGAAAATGAAACCAATTTCTACTTATTTTATAACTCCCCCAATCAATACTGAACTGACTGAATCTAATGTATCTAATCAAGTTTCCGGTGAAAACATACAAGCTCATGTTGTTCTTGAGCCTGAAGTGTCTAATGAACAGACTGCTAATGAAGGATTTGATGCAAACATTTTACATGCTCCTGGTGATGAACATATAGTGTCTAATGAGGGATCTAATGCAAGCATTTTGCAAGCTCATTGAAGGATTTAGTGTCTAATGATGATCTACTATGTTGAGAGAGACAGAGATTTGCAGGCATTGATGACAAGCAAATTATAGTGCATTTTCATAGCTTGAGGAAACGTCGAGGCCATCTACCAGAAACTCCCCATATCATGACAACATAGCATAAATACTTTTCTAATCTGTTGTTTGAAACTATTGGCATACTTGTGCAGGATAGATATATTGATATGCAGTTTGCGCACTGGTTATACGTGCAATTACACTTCGATATTTTCAGCCAGAGAACGAATAATTCAAGTAGGTACAGACCATGTTTGTAGTCCTTGTACACCATGTTCCATTTTGTGTTTTTGGTGCTTGCATCATTTAGTGTTTATAATCTGAACTACTTTGGATCATTAGATGGTTTTCAAAGTGCATGTAGCTTCAGATTTCTCAAGTTATGTTGATTTCCGGAGTGCAAGTGCCTTCGTATTTTTTAAGTTAAATGTTCGCCCCTGGTAACTTGAATTCGTGGATCAGCCACTGCACACAAATCATACATGAATGCCAGTACGAATTAAATGAAATGCAGGGACTTATGCTAGCTCGTTGTACAGGCTCACTGCAGCTCTGCTTGCGCTTGGGGTGTTCCATGTACAAGTCCATGTTACCACTTGCTTGGATGTGCAGGCCTTGTGCTCCTTGCATCCCCCTCTACATTTTTGACACGGCGAATGGTTGATCAAATAAGAGGAATCGACCTTGATGTTGTACCGGAGGACAGATACTTACAAGGTTATACGGGTGTGCAGGATGTGTACCAGATCCCGTAGCGCCATCATGCTTCGCTAAAATATGGATTTGCTTGTTTCAGATGATATCTCCAGAAGAAATAAGAGTTAAGGTCAGAGTTGCATAGGCGTGTAAGCTAAGAGAGCAGTGAAAGGATATCCAAACATCGTCGGAACAGTGCACAAGGGAGTGATGTGTGGATACCTAGTTTGGGCCGGCGTTTGGGCATGCTCGCCTAGATAGAGTGCGGGTCACTTCAGAGCCGTTGAGGGTGATGCGCTGGCGTTGGCTGGCCGCGCACGGATGCAGATCTTGAGTGGCAGCGGAGCGCTACAATGCGGTGGACGAGACCGTTGGTAAAGCCCCAATGGCCTCGGGGTGCGGAGGTGCGACGATGTGCTCGGTGAAGTAGCCCAGGTGAGCTGGGAGACGGCGTCGATGAAGCGCACCTGATGCGGTGGAACTCGGTGTCTGTGAGGCACGTCGGTTGCGGTGGTCGACGTTGTCGGTGGACCACCCGGTGCGGTGGACGAGGGCGTAGATGAGGTAGCTCCGGTGCGGTGGTGAAGTGCGACCGTCGTCTTCGTCGTTGTCATCCTGCACAGAGGTGGGGAACGGTGGGGAAAGAGACGAGACGAGGGGCAATTCTGTCGACCACCCCGACAGGACTATGCTTCGGTGCCTTAAGGCACCTGCCTTTGTGTCCATGATATATGGGCCCAACAGGTGGCTGGCCCACATGTGAGTGACCCAAAGGCAGTTGCCTTTAAGGCACTGAAGCAGCATCCACCCCGACATGACCCTGGTTTGCCTGGTGCGCCTACATTTGAGAATGCAAACGAATCTTCTTTCATTTGCAAACGAATCTGTATGTATTACCATGCCCGTGTTTTCCTTGCAATAATTAGTCATTCGAAATGAGATACTCCATCCGTTCACTTTTGTAAGTCGTTTCAGACAACTTAAAATGAACTGTTTTTCACATTGTCTGAAATGTCTTCAAGGTCTTATAAAAGTGAACAGAGGGAGTACTATAAATTAATTATTGAGGAGTTATTTGAAAAAAAATTGAAACGGTACCCATGCTAACGTGGATTAGAGTGTGTGTCACATAATTAGTTATTTGAATTAGAGTGTGTGTCACATAGTTAGTTATTTGAATTAGAGTGTGTGTCACGTAGTGATCTCCAATTCTAATGTGGATTTCACATTTCACTGTATCCATGCTACTTTTTTAATACAAATTCATATGTATATGATGAACACCATGGTAGCGAGAAAACTTTTGGATGGATTCAAACATATGACCTACAAAATAGCACAACAAACTGAGTCAATGTCAACTTTTCGAAACTTAGTATGGCACGAATTCGAAATAATTACCCGTATGCCTGGTCCTCGGTTCAAATCTTACAATGTACACCGAATTGAAACATCGATATTAAGTCTCGTACTATGTACATTCAAATGTTATTTTTAGCCCCCCACCCCCCGCACAAACGCTACATACTTCCTGTATCGGTCAATCTTCCCCTCTCCTAACCATCTTAGGAAGCTATTGGTTTCCAACACACGTTCATCCTTTCTCTCCATGTTTCGATCTCTAAGTCTCTCAACTACACAACCCCTCACTACTAGGGAAAACCCTATACACAGAATCTTAGAAGTAGCACGGCTCAAAAAGGAGCGCTGCTGCTAATTAGCAGCAGCGCGGGTATGGAAAACACACTACTGACAAGTGCTTAGCAGTAGCGTGCTCGGGGTAACCCGCCCTGCTACAAATATGGGCCGACAGTGCCCAACCAACTCCATTTAGCAGCAGCACGGTGCCGCGACCCGCGCTAGTGTTATAGCTATAGCAGTAGCGCGGTTTTTCTGAGGTCGCTGCTGCTAATTTTCAAATCTGGCACACTTTTGGTCCCAGTTAGCAGTAGCGCTTGTACCTAAAGCGCGCTGCTGCTACTTCCTTAGCAGCAGCGCGGTTTACATCTCGCGCTACTGCTAACCCGCACCCACCACCTTTTCCCCACCACCCCTTCCCCCTCCTCTCCCTTTCCCCTACCTCTCCCACTCTCACTCTTCTTCTTCCTCAATACTTCTCCCCCATTACTCTCCCTCTTCTACCTACCTTTCTCTCTCTTCATTACTCCTACCTAACTACACCACCTCCATTAATGCATCTCCTTTCTCTCTTTCCTTCCCCCTCCAGTAGTTGAAGTTGTCTCCTCCCAAATTAGGTAGCTAGGTAGATGTAGTATTTAGTTAAGTGACCTATTTGCCCCCTAACTAGATCTATCTTTGTCAAGAAGAGATTTGTGCACTTTTGATCTCCCTACATCATCATCTCCACTGTGTGCTCGATCTCGAGATATAGGTGATTAAAATTTCATGCTTTTGCAAAATGGAAATATGTTTATGTGTGTGTGATATGTTTATGGAAATTGTGTGTGTGGCATGAGTTGATGCCAAATTGTGCTTTTGAGTTGCCTATGTTTTGCCGAAATGTCGATTTATTTCCGTTTCGGTGAATTCCGGGCAAACTCTAGATCTATATATGTTCTTTTTTTAAGGAAGGTCATGTCGAATTTTTGTATGACTTTGATGCATGCACGCATTTTTATAATCAATTTGTTTATTATATTACTGTGTAGAGTTGATGATGGTCAGTGGAACGATGGTGGACAGGTGGTTGCGGTCGGCGGTGCAGGACATGAAAGAAAGTAACCGGACAGAGGTTTTATGTCTGTGTCGAAAATGCAAAGGAATAGTTTGGCTCGACCCCCATGACGATGGTCGTGTCGAAGCGCACCTGCTCATGACTGGTTTCATGGATGGCTATACTGGGTGGATAATTGAAGATGAGGATGACGATGTTGAGGATGCCGACGGGGCAGGCAATGATGACATGGGGCAAGACAAAGAGATGATCGATAATGGCGGCGGGGAAGAGGCCAGACATGGCGGCGGAGAAGGGGCCGGACATGGCGGCGGAGAGAACGACATGGACTCCACGCAGCAGAGTTCGTTGGTACTATGTTCAATCGTGTGGGACCCTCATGTTCAAGCATTGCTTCGCAAGGAGACGAGTACTGAGAGAGCTGCTTCTAGAGAGGAGGCTAAGCTGGAGCAACTGGTGGTAGACTCGAACGCTGCATTGTATGATGGTTGCAATCCTGAGGTGACCCGCTTGAGTTTCACGCTCCAACTCCTGAAGACGAAGGCTAAAAACAAATGGACCGACACTAGCCTCGATGAGCATCTCAAATACCTAAAGGATGTTCTTCCCACGGGTAATCTATGTCCTAGTAGTGTTGATGAGGCCAAGAAGATCGTGTGCCCTCTTGATCTGCCACACGTGAGATACCATGCATGCATCAATGATTGCATAATTTATCGGAAGGAGCACGCGGAAAAAACAAGCTGTCCGGTGTGCAATGCTTCTTGATACAAGAAGTCCGGGAAGAAATGTTCCCAGAAAGTGGTATGGTACTTACCGATCACTCCTCGTCTCCAGAGGTATTTTGTAGATCCCAAGGAAGCAAAGCTAATGCACTGGCACGCGGAGAGGAAGAAGCCCGACGATGGAGATGATCCGAAGCTGAGACACGTCAAGGATGGAAGCCAATGGAGAGTGTTGAACAGTTTCTATCGGTATTTTGAATGTGATGCAAGGAACATCGTGCTCGGCACATGTACTGATGGCATGAACCCGTTTGGCAACCAGAACACCAACCATAGCACATGGCCCGTGTTTGTATGGATGTACAACCTCCCCCTGGTTGTGCATGAAATCAAAGTACATTCACATGAGCATGCTTATTCAAGGGCCGAAACAACCAGGAAATAATATTAATTTGTATCTGGGGCTACTTCAAGAGGAGTTAGACACGTTATGGAAAACACCGGCCAGGACATGGGACGCTAGCAAAGGCGAGTATTTCAACATGAGAGCCGCGCTGATCACGACAGTGCAGGACTATCACGATTACGGATATGTGGCAGGCCAGGTGTGCCATGGATATTGCGGATGCACGCGGTGCATGGATGATACGACGTCTCAGCAGCTAACGTCAAGGAAAGATGGCAAGTCTGGGAAAATCGTGTACATGGGGCATCGAAGATGGCTCGAACAGGACGACCCGTGGAGATATATTCAATGGTCACGCTGAGCATCGAGGACCTCCACGTAAGCGGAGCGGTGCCGAAATCGATGAGCTGTTGAAAAACTTGAAGGAGTGCCCGGCGCCGGGAAAGACGATGAGAAAGGCTATGATCAGTATGGCAACCCAATGAGGGAAGATGACGATGATGATGAAGTATACGTGAAAAGAAGAATCAATACTACATTACCTAAGAAAAATCGTACTCCATGGAAAAGGCAAAGTCACAATGAGGGGCTCAATTATTCTTCGACGAACAAGAAGGGAAAGAAGTTGACTCAAAAACGAAAACGTCAGCGTTGAGGAATATATGTTCCTATTTTGTATGTTATCTGTCAAATGATGTAATATACATATATGTTCCTATTTTGTATACACACTTAGCCATTATTATGCATGGGTCCAATGATGTAATATATATGTTCCTATTTTTTATACATATTTAACCGTCAAATGATGCAATATATATCGCCTTCCCTTCGTTCACTGCTCTCGGGAAATAAAAGTGGGAGAAAATAAAGGAAAAGAAAAAGGAAAACTGGCAGCAGCGATTTCCTTATAAAACAACTACAGTCAAGCTAGCAGTAGAGATTTCCTTATAAAACCGCTACAGCTAATGAAGGTAGTAGCAGCACGTTTTATCTAAACCGCTACAGCTAGTGAAGGTAGTAGCAGCGCGTTTTGTCTAAACGCGCTACAGCTAGTGAAGGTAGTAGCAGCGCGTTTTGTCTAAACGCGCTACTGCTACATCCACTTAACCCAAAATTCTCACTCTCCCTGCTTCATCCCGCCCCTTTTCCCCCCAAATCCCCACTCTCTCCCCCGTCGCACCGCCGCGCCCCGGCGCTCGCCCCCGACCCCGGCCAACGCTCGCCCCCGACCCGGCCCTCGCACCCGACCCCGGCGCTCGCCCCCGACCCCGTCGCACCGCGACGCCCCGGCGCTCGCCCCCGACCCGTCAGCCCTCGCCTCCCTCCTCTGCTTCCTCCCCTCCCAACCTCGGCCATCGTCGGGCCTGCCTCCTTGCCCCTGCACCCTCTGTAAACCCCCTCTCTCTGCTTGCTAGGGTTCTTCGGTTAATTTACTTAGGTTTTAGTTAGGGCAGTAGGTTAATTAGGTTATCTATTTAGTTATGAATTTAGCAATTGTCCAAATCAACATCCCTTGTTAAAGCAAATTTAGGTAGGCTAAATTTATATGCAAATTTGAACTAGACATGTGATATGTGGATATGTCATGTTTTGGACATGTCATGTTTGGAATTTGAACATGTCATTTGGACATGTGATGTTTTGGTTCAATTTTGGTAAATGATCCGAGTGGCCTATGTTACGCCGGAATGTTGATTCATTTCCGTTTCGGTGAATTTCAGGCGCTCGATATGTCCATTTTTTAGCAAAGGTCATGCTGAAATTTGTCGTGAATAAAGGCATGATTTGTGCTACATAGTTGGCATATCGAGTGCTGGCACATAGATTTCTTTTTTATGTCATTTCTCATTTATTCATACTTTTAGAAATAAACGAGGACACTTAATCATAGGAAACATGTCGAACAACGAAGAAACTGGTCCTTCTGACCAAGATGCAGACAGATGGATTATGAGGGTGAACAAGAGTACCTCGACTATTTGACTGCTAAGCAAGGTTTGCAGGTCGGCCTCGATGATGGTACTGACGCCGACATCGACACCGACGGTGCCGGCACCGATGGCGGTGCTGAGACCGGCGGGGAAGGTACTGGCGCCGATGCCGCTACCGAAAAGAGGAAGCATAAGAAGCAGAGGATACGAAAACCTAACAAACTAGGGATTGGACGACTTGTGATCACAAAGATGGCACCTGGCAAGTTTGAGCCATTAGAGCCGGAAGAACCTCGCAAGTGCTATGGGAACCAATTAGGATGCATCCTACGGGAATGCGCGAGCATGAACGACGATGACTTAAGGAGTAATGAACATTTGACGCAGTTGCTCCTAACGAAGTTGCACAAGAGATTCAAGTTCCCCGACCGGGATGATAACATAGAACAACCGTGGGATGATCCGAAGATGAAAACGATTAACAATCACGCCATGGGCATGTTTAGCAATGATTTGGTCTCCTGGAAAGGGAGGGTGGAACGAGCTATTGAGGCCGAGGAACCCCTGTCCAAGATTCTGGAGGAAAATCCGACACTTACAGAAGAGGAGTTCAAAAAGTTCAAGGACACTTGCACTACCGAGGCAGCCAAGGCTAAGGCTGCGAAATTCAAGAGCCTTCAACAAAGGAACACGGGGAAGCATCGCCTCGGAAGCCATGGCTACCTCGGTAAAAGGCCCATATGGGATAAGGAGGACGCGGAACGTGAAGCCGCGGGTCTCCCAGACCCCTTCGCGAAGTTCACCAACCCCTTGGAGCGTGACTTCATCAAGGCCCGCTACAAGTGGGACAAGGAGAAAAAGTTTTTTTACACGGACCAGATCACGAGGAAATTGATTAGACTACTGGAGAAGCATCACCAGCTTGCAGCCGAAAGACCTACTTCTCCGACGAGGCCCAAGTGGGACACCCCTCTCAACCGGGCCTTGAACGAACTTAAGGGACTCCCTTTGGGCCAACGGCCGCAATATGGTTGTGTGCATGGCGCTAGAGACGGCGCCACATGGAAGGTGTTTTACAGCGAGGGCACGGAGGCCAAGAAGCAGAAAAAGAAGTTTAGTCAGGCGGACATCGACGCAAAGGTGAAGCTTGCGGTCGAGAAAAAAAGCAGCTGAGGATGCGGAAAAATAGCCGAGAAGAAAAATGAGTTACTACAGCAGACAGTCAATGCAGCTGTAACTGCCTGCAGAAATGATTTCGCTACTAACTTGGTTCCAGCTATCATCAACTGGACAAAGGAAAATCCAGACAAGACGGTACATGATTTCCCGATGCCCAGTTTCGTCGGGAGCAACTCCATGAACAACAACAACACCGCACCATCACTTGCTCACGCAACCGGGCCTCCTCTCGTGGTCGCTCCCGCTCATAGCAGCCCGTCCTCAGTCTCTGGCGCGCTAGGTGGGCCTTTGTCTTTGGCTGAGCTCGACGCCATCACGGTAATTACATGTCGCACCAACATATATATATATATATATATATATATAATTCCATTTTCGTTGCCTTTCGGATGTTTTACGCCACATACATATGTGTTTGCAGGGCGAAGAAACCCCATGCACCATACTCTACTTGATCAAAGGCCAGAAGGTGGACGTGGGAAAGGGGATGATAATGAACCCCATGCAACCCACGTTCCACAACCAGCCGATCCCCGCTGGGCACTTTAGGGTTAACTTGTCCAGTGTGAAATCGGGGCGCGAGCATTTGCCTCCTCCGGTATATCCCGTGGGAGAGGACGATGAGACCCCACCACGGATTGCAAACTACAAGGGTTGGGTGCTGCTATGGCCGAAAAATCTTATTCATCTGGAGCCGGCCGAGAGCACACCAATAACCACACATCAACAAGCATGTGCGGAGACCACCACCCCGTCTACGCAATTACCAGCTCCTGTAGTGCCGAGTGAGAGCGGCGGACGATGTGATGAAGGGGGTGCAATAGTAATGGCTGATGTAATCAGTCCTGTAGAGCAGATGGATGATGAGACGGAGGTCGACCCTATGGGTTTCCTCAATACAAACGCGTATGCCTGTGACACAGATCTGATGAGTCAACCATATGACGAGACGTGTATGGGTTTCCTCAATACAAACCCTTTCTTTTTCAGTGTTGCTCTAGTATATTTTGTTGCATATATATGATTGTACATCCTCTTCATGAACATGCATCTCTAACAGGTACCTAATTTCTTGATGGCGAGATGGAAGTGCTATGTCGTGTACAAAGGGAAGGTTCCGGGGGTGTACAACAAGTGGCATGAGTGTCAGGCGCAAGTTAATGGGTTCTCGGGCGCCAGCCATAAAGGCTTCAAAAGCAGACAAGAAGGAGAAGCTAGTTACTTGAGGTTCACGCTAGCGCGAGAGATGACTCGTAACCGCCACCTCATGTACTGCATAGTTCCTCTCTCACTCATAGTGATAGCTCTTCTCGCGTATACCTTTGTTTAGATGGATGACGTTGTAGTTGCAAGTATTCGAGACTTGCATGTATCACTATTTTCGAGATGATGACAAGATACCACTTTGTGTTGGATGATGATTATGATGAGACTATTTGTATGTATATGCTATGATTACATTTGTGGTCTCGCAGGCATTTGTATGTGTATCATGATGACATTTGTATGTGCTAAAGATTCTTCTATAAATCCTGTTCAAATACAAAACAAATATGCCCAAAAAAACAAAAAACTACTAAAATTAGCAGTAGCGAGTGGAGAAAAGTTAGCAGCAGCGTGGTAGTAGCAGTAGCGCGCACAGGAGAAGCGTGCTATAGCCATTAGCAGTAGCGAGCTTCCATTAAGCGCGCTACTGCTACACTTGTGTAGCAGTAGTGCTGGTGAGCACGCGCTACTGGTACGTGTTAGCTGTAGCGCCTTATTAGTAGCATCGGTCCCCGCGCTACTGATACACCTATAACCCGTGCTGCTGCTAGCCTTTTCCCTAGTAGTGCCTTTTTCCACTCTGTTACCAAATGTATTTACCTCACACACCCGCCATTGCACCCATCCCGAGCTCTCTCTCTCCCCCTCTCCCTCTCACCCTCTCGCGCTAAATACATGCATTGCCTATCTAGCCCCCCAACCTTTCGTGCATGCGCACGCATGCACGTTGTATATCTAGGTCACTCCCTCGAGACTATCTCACTCTTTCTTCCGCACGGTGGGCCACACTCGCTCAATCTCGCTCTCTTTATCCGAGTCTCGTTTAACCTCGTTTTCTTTCACACACAAATGATATATCTCCCTGTTCGGGCCTCGATCGACACACTCTATACTCTCTCACGCAGATTGTCTATCTAAGTCAGTCCATCCAAGCCGCCACCACTCTTTCAACCTCATGGTGGGCCACACTCACTCAATCTCTCTCTCTCTCTCTCCGTATGTCTCGATTGACCTCGCTCTTTCTCGGACAAAAACAATATATCACCATGTTTGAGCCCAGTTCGACCTATTCACATTGTATACTCTCTCACGCACATCGTCTATCTAGGTCACTCTCTCCAACCGGTCTCACTCTTTCGATCGCACGGCGACCCTATGGGATCGGTTGACCTTACTTCCTCCCACGCACAAAATATATCTACACGTCTGTGACTGGATCATCTCTCAAGCTCTATCTTACAGCCCTCACCCTTGCCAAAAAGCTCAATCGGACAATATCTCTCCAGAGCATATATATTTGTACAATGAATGTCGGGCCACACTCACTTTGTCTCTCTATCTATATGTCTCTCGATTGACCTCGCTTTCTCACACCGTATCTTCCATGCGTTGAAGCTACTACCTCTCCATCCCTCGCAAAGACGGAGCTATTTACATTGCGAGGGGCACTCCAACCTTGGATTAATTTGTGTAGGCATTTATTCCGGTCGGTTTAGATTATATTTTCGTAGCATACGGCCCACAACTACTCCAATCACCGTAGCAGGTAGTTAAGCTACGGGGAGCACCTAATATGAGCACCGGGGAGCCGTTGGATCAAAGATGCAGCGGCACACACGAGGCCTGAATGTTTTATTTGCAAAAAAAACTTTGGAGAGTTTTGAAATTGCCCATAATTACAAAGACTACTCCCAAGCCATTGGATCTCACTTCCAACAGTGTAAAAACTCGTATCACCATAGTATCTAAGCTGCGGGGTGGATGTGATATTCTATGCCACTGTCATTTTTGTTCGTAAACTTGCAAAAAACGTGTAACTCGTGCCGTTACGTGTCTAACCGCGCAAAGTGTTTGTTCAAAAAAACCATCCTACACTGAAATATCGGAACAACACACGAGGGTCCCACGTGTCATTAATCAAATTTGGACCTAAAACTAACAAATCTGAAAGACGAGATTCGAACTGGAAACCTGGACTACAAAGCGTAAGTCGATAGCCTGAAAAAATGAATGATTGTTGGCTTTGTCCCATAACTTGATTTTATACAGTACTTGCATTGAGTAGAGTAGAGGGAGTGCCTCGTCAACACGTGCATGACCGTTATCTCACTTACTGGTGGGGTCCTAGGTCTGCGATCTCAATCTCTCTTCTCTCCATCGTCTAACCTTTGCACGGGCACACACGAAGAGCGGCGCTAGCTTGCCGTGGTGTTATTACAACTAAAAAAACTTGGAAAATAGAAGAACCGCCTAGAACAAGAGACATTGTGGCTGGTCGAGACGGAGCTAACCACATCTATCCTCCGTGCCACGTTTTCATGATTAAGCTATGTGGCTAGTGGGCTGTTTTCAACTGACTGGCTGGGTCCTAAAGTCGAACCATAGGTACTACATCTGATACAGTATATTTTTACACACACATTTTTCCTCCATGCTGAGACGTGGCACACCCTACCGCGCGGTTTCGGGGTCCTCCCGGGTGGTGCACGCATATATTATTCCTGACGTGGGACACCCTACCGCTAGTTTTCTGGGTCCTCCTCGGTCATAGTGCCGAAGCAAGTAAATGAGTCGTCAAATCACGAAAGACCACCTTTCCCGCCGAGTACATCAGTGAAGCACGGTGGCTAGCTAGTTGGGCTAGTTCGACCGATTAGCTAGGCCGCCGCCACATTTGTTTTTTCACCCCTTTTTTATCTACTTGTCGGCAGGTAAATTTAAATATCCACCGCGGTGTTTCTCTGGTGTTTGTGTGCGACAGGATTTTTAATTTTTTGATTGACAGGAGCAGGCGTGATAGGATTTTTAATTTTTTTGATTGACGGGAGCAGGCGCGACAGCAATTAGTCACGATGACTCCGCCTATACCCACTGCTCCCTGATGTGAGAAGTCGTCGACTGGTGTTTTACCATGGTGAAAATCAAAAGATTCCCCGCTCCCTCCGCCTTCCCGTAGATTGCATTGCCTTTCAACCGTTTCACCCCCTTTGCTTCCTCTCCCCATTGCTTCTACCTGGTGCCATGGCGGCGCAGCAGATCATGGAGTCCGAGGTGAGGCTCCTGACATAGGAGCTCCATGCCAAGGATGCGGAGCTCAGGGCCAAGGACGTGGAGCTCCGTGAGCTCAAGGAGGAGAGGAGTGCCATGCTCCTCCGTTATGTGCGGGAGTTCATGGAGCTTCAAAAGCGGCAGGAGTCCACCACAAAGATGCTCGAGGCGTCGGCGACGTTGTTGCAGAAAGCGGGAGATACGATAGGCCGTCAGGGGAGCCGGCTGGAGCGCGAGCGGGCCAATCGTGACGAGGTCCAGGATCGCCTCAGCCACTTGGTGAACCAAGTTGCCACGCATGTGTTGCGGCTGCGCGATGCCTACCGTCGTGCCAGCGCGACAATGCCAGCCGTCGGGGTAAAGCTGTTCGACCACCCGGTCGACTTCAACGAGCTGCGGCTTCCTGACCTGGTCTCCTTCTTCACCTATATCTCCGAGGAGCTGAGCCGTCTCCACGCGATGGTGGGGGCTGAGCTGGACAAGGAGGGATTGCGGGCTGCCGTCGCCGTTGCCGGGCGAATCCTTTCAGGGCTCCATCACCGAAATCCATTCGTGCCATTGGACGCCATCTTTGACGAGCGGGCTCCCGTCGAATAGGAGCGGGCTCTGCGGGCGGTTGCACCCTGCATCACCAACATCGTGCGCCTCGAGAAGTAGAGGGACTTCGGTGGTGTTTAGGCACCCTATGCATGGGCATGTCCATGTCTCGGCGCAACATGACCGTTGGATCAAACTCAGATGGTGCAGATCAGTCACTGTAGCACAAAGCGTGTGGGTGTGTTTGGTTGCATTCTTATCTCAATGTAGTTGTTTCCTCTTCGTGTATTTTTGTCAACCTACTAGCATGGACTCATGCACCCTTCATGCGCTCTGCCAAACACCCAAAAGTGGGTCGAGAAGGGAACTTTTGCTCCCATCCCGTGCACCCTTCATACACCCTGCCTAACACTATTCGTGCTTCATATGGTTCATGTTTTGTCGAGTACTGTAGCATCGTACTCTCCGTGCGCTGTGGACCTAGTTCTGTTAACATTGATCTCACCGTCCATTCTCGACAGGACAGTCGAAAAAGCGGTACTATGTTACATATAGGAGTAGTTGACATGCGCACAACATCATTTGTTATCATCATATCTTACTACACTAGCAACAAGATTGTATAGTACTGACATATGAACCACTACACATGCCTAGTAGTAGGAGCACTGTGTATGTTCAAGTGGCTGCCGTGTTTCGCACTCCTCTGTCGTAAGAGTGGAAACACTTGCTGTAATCATTTTTCTTCTTCTAAAAAACAGTGGACACGCTCTACCATGCGGATCCTCCTCCAGCCATGCACTAAGTTACTCACTTTCGTCGACGTGTGGGACAGCCAGCATCGTGGGTCCACCAGCCATGCACTAAATTACTCCGTAGTAGAGTGACGGTAGACTACCCTGATCGAAGTGCCGCAGTAATGCCCAGTGAGTCGTCAAATCACAAAAACCCCTCCTTTCCAGCAGTAAGTTGGACGGACGAAGCAACCATCATTTCACTCTTCTCTCTCAGCTTCCTCTCTACACAACCCTCGCTTCTGCCTCATCTTGTTCCTCATTTCTTCAAGAAAACCCCGACCTGCTTCTGCCATTGTTCTTATCTCCCAAAGAAGGAAAGGTGAGCGCATCAATGGTGTTGATTCTGGCCAAGGCCCGATCTTGCAACCCCGAGACTGATCCTATAACTCCCTCTATTTTCTTCTTTTGGGTTTGTGATTATGGTTTCTTTTCTTTTATTTCTATTTGACAGTTTCTTGATGGACGCTGGAGCACCGGCCGAAGTGATGTCTATGGCTCCGGCCAAAACCGTCGAGGCTCATGGTACGAAGAAGCGCAAGCACCCCGCCGAGACTACCACAGACAAGCTCAAAGCCATCGCCCTGTCCAAGCCCCCCTCTCCAGGATCCCTCATTAAGCAAGTCCAGGTAATATCTCTTCTTGACGATCTTTTTCTCGATCTTGATCATGTTTTTTCATCTAACACGCAGTACTAGTACTAGTAGTACAACTTTCTGGGTGATCTTGCATGTGATTTTTGTGTGCCAAATGACGGTTCTAAATTCCTCTTTTGACCAAAACATGCGAGAGGTTGACACTGATTTCTTATAGATTACTTTCAACTACTCCCTCTGTCCCAAATTTCTTGTCTTAGATTTGTCTAGATAGGGATGTATCTAATACTAAAATGTGACTTGATACATTCGTAGCTAGACAAATCTAAGAAAAGAATTTTGGGACGGAGGGAGTGCTTTATGAACATCAATGCTACCTTTTAAGAGGGTATATTTGCCTCAGTAACTTGTGTTATGGATATTGCATGTAATCCCTCTGCTCTCATGCCTTTGAAGACATGTTCTAGTGTCTTTGTTCACTCATTTTTGTGCGTATATGTAGTCATATATGGAGTATAATATCGAAAATCATCTTATATTTCTGAACGGAGGTAGTAATAAAATATGGTTTCTGTTTGAATTAGAACCAGGTCCGCGGTGGAGATGAAGTTCTCAAAGTCATGCCGTGTGAACTGGAAGACCTAATGATGAGTTCTACTGCTGAACTATCCAGCTGTTGTGTCCTTGTCGCCACGTGTCCTGAACTAGTGTTTTCCTGTAGCATTGTTGTCAGGCGTGTTCTCGAGGCTGTACTTGACCACAACAATTTCCTGGTTGTGCCTTCGATTACGAAGGGTGTGGTTCTTGTAAAGCTTCCCAACAAATCTGATGCGGCTTGTCTTCATCATCATGTTTATGAGTGGAAAGACCACTTTGTTAGGTTATCCAAGGTTGACAATATGGTGATGGTGCATGTAGACATCTCACACGAAGTCCATGGCCTAGTCAGTTATGCGGGGTTCATCCCGTAGGTCGGTGGCAAAAAATAGTCTGCAGAGTTTAGTTAGTGCAACTTTGCTTGTCTGTAGTAAGTACTATTGTTCAGTACTTGATTTGTGTTTGTGAACCCTGCATTGTTTATTAGTACTGCCGCTTTTGGTGTGTGGTCAGTCCTGAGAACGGTCTATGTTAATGTCTGTCCACTCAATTTGGTCTGTATATTTTGAAGTATCCATATCATATTTTTTGTGAGGACGGTCTATCAATTATGGTTACACTCCAATATCTGTATGCATTACAGGGTTTATCGCACACACCAGGATTTCCAGTCCCATGGATGTTCGGTCCATACGATTTGTCACGACCTTTGGACTGTCCTGCTTGTGGGAGTAGGCGGGGCCCTGCATGCCACGCATAGTTGGACGATCAATCTTCTGTTTAGTACTTCAACATAGTGATTTCCTGGTAAGGATTCACTTGTGTCACATCAAGTAAGTCTAATTGATTTACTGTCTAAATCTTATTGATTTAATGTCATGTTTTCTTTCTTTTCCTGTAATTTTACGATGCAGGTTTTGCCATGTGACATTCATCATAGAATAAACCATTTGGTTTGCTCTACGATGGCTATTTTTGCAGGTTTCACTTCTTATGTCGTGTCAGTAACTAAGGCACTGTCCATCACTTATATTAATGAAAAAAATTGGATCAGTCTATTGTCTGAGTACAAGCTGAATCCCTATGATGAACTGCAGTTTGGTTTAATAAAAATGCCACAATTAGTCCTTCTCGCGTTTAAAAGAAATGAAGAAAAAAAACTGGATCACGGTCACGGATCCTAGTCAAGTTAGAAAGCTGATCATAGCAGACCAGACACGATCGCCGCTGTCTCGCACAGATCGAGCAACGACAGTTGCTCTAGCACTGACAGCGGCAGCAGCTCAGTCTGATCCATCTGAGGATTGGGCACCGACCGCGTCAGCGGATTAGTCTGATCTATCGGAGGATCGGGCATCGACACCGGCACCTGCTTCGACACCGGCACCAACTCTACAAGGAGCACCATCTCCGGCAGCAGCAGCGACTTCGGCACCTGCACCAACACTTGCACTTGCATCTGCTCCGGCCCGTGTAGTTGCACCGGAAACAGACTGGGCTGCAGTTCGCACTTCATATACCAAAGTCCTTACAAAAACCGACATGTCCACCTTCTTGGTAAGCATTGGCCGCCCAAGTGCTTCGTTCTTTTTTCTTTCTATGTTGTTTCACATGATTCACTATGCTGATCTAACTTTTTGGGTATGTCTTCTTGTTTGCAAACAGAGAATTCCTAGAGCAACGAGGGAGTCGTTCAACAATCCGGGCGACCGCGGCCAAGTTTGTCTTACCATGCGTAGCCTTGGTGTGAATGAACCTGCTCAATATATCGTAAGTACAAAGGATGGTCGCATGATGATTGATGCTAAAGGATGGTCAAGGTTCAAATCTAAATCATATCTTGTGGTAGGGGATGATGTCAAAATTGAACTTTCTTGGCAAGGAGAGCTGGTCCAAATCAACTTTGAAATTCTTCTGTAGCAGCACGCAACTGCTTAACTGATCTATCCTCCGAGAGATTTTGATGTAATAATCTGGCATGGTGAAACAAGTGTCCTGTGTGTACAAGTTGTACGATAGTATTATTTATCACATGGTATATCATTGATAGAATTGCAACTCTGATTGTTGGTTAGGAACTATCATTCGATTTCATTCCAACAGATGCCGTGCTTTATTCAATTTTGTGTATTCGCCTTGCGACGGCATCTAAAACCAGCGTCGTACCGATCGCTTGCAATATGAAAAGTGCTGAGGTAGAACACATGGGCCCCCAAACATGCAGGGTCGGCCTGTGGCCCAAAGTCCAGAACCTGGTTTCGAGAAGCACTAGCTCAGTGCAGAAGTGGCGTCCTCCTCCTGCCGTGGGTTGGGCGAAGATGAATGTTGATGCTGCGTTATCTCGCAATGGTGAAAGGGAAGCCCTGGCAGTTGTGATCCGGGATCATACAGGCTTCTTCCTTGGAGCATCGACACTAGTGTGCGAAAGTGTTACTAATCCAGAGATCCTAGAGGCAATGGCATGTTGCGAGGGGCTATCTCTGGCTCTTGACTTAAACCTGCAACAAGTTCAGATTAGCACCGATTGTTCAGCAACAGTCAAGCATATCGGAGAGGCATACTTGGGGCCCAAAGTTATTATGGACGAGATCAAGATGAAGAAGAATATGTTCCAAACCATGGAGATCATACATGAAAAACGCGAGTGTAATGTTGAAGCGCATGTGCTCGCAAAAGCTGCTACTTCTTTGCCTTGTGGATGCCATCTTGGGCTCACAGGAACCCCCGAAATTATTTGTATACCTATGACTGTTAATCTTCAATAAAGCAGCTTTTATCCCTGAAAAAAAAATCTGAGTATTATATTCTCAGCTGAACCCCCATAATGCCCGTGCATTGCAGAGGGAGTATATTTCTCGGCAAGGTGAGCCTGTGATATAAAAGATTTGTATGTTTCTTTACAGAGGGAGTATCTCTCTGTCAAAAAATATATTTATGTGTAACTAGTTACTCCTGTCTTTCTACTTCCTTTCGCTGATATGTGGGGCAACCGGCAACGGGGTCCACGTGCCATGTGCACAAATTAGAGTGCACAACTTCATGGTAGACACACCCCGGTCGTAGCGCCGCAGTAATGCCCAATGAGCCGTCAAATCACAACCCCCTTTCCAGCTTTAGCAGTAAGCTGGACGGACGAAGCGGCAATATTTAACTGGGCATGAATCCCCTTCTCCCTCGTCTGCTTGTTCAGAGAAAACCCCCTCTCGGTGATTGCATAGGGTTTTCTCATGGAGAACCAGGTACGAATTCTTCATCCATCCCCGATAAACCCAAGTCCCTTGGTGGCAGGTAATCCTAGGATGGCAGCCGCCGCCGTTGATGCATTTTTCTTCCTACTGAATCTAGTGTGTTTCATTTGCAGTGCCCGAAGTGCGAGTACCCTACAGGTTTCTGCGCCCTAGGCGAGACGCCACACTTGTTCCTTCTCATCCTAACACAACATTTTGAAACGCGCACAATATATTCGTAGAATCCTCTTTTCTCTCCGTGAGGGTGGTTTTTTTTTGAACATGCTGTGTTCTCATATTATTTTTCCTGCAGTGTATTATTTGCTCTACCAGAACACATGTACTCAAGATGCTCAGCCTTGCCATAACTGAATACACTAGTTTAATGGTCACAATGAAGACAAGCCATGGATATAAGTTCCGAGTTGGGTTCATGAACCAAGAAGATTGCTGCTTTTTTATGGCCGAACTTGGATAAACTTTCTCAAGTGTTACGGACTGAAAGTTGGCGCACGAATGTTGATGGAAATAGCAGAACCTGGTCCCATCTTCACTGCGATCTTCCACCCTGACGTCGTTCCAATTGTTCATCCATGTTAGTTTTGTATCTGGTTCTTGCTTGTTGCCTCGATTACTTCTTAATCCACCTATTCTGTCTAACTAATCACAATTTAACTTTAGAAGTAGCAATGAATCTCTCACGAAGATGCTACTTCTAACTAATGTTTTCTTATAATTGCTGGCACGTGTAGGTTTTTTCAGAGTTAAGCAGTCTGCTCGTTTGTTACTCTGTAATAACTCGGCTGTTACTAATGGCACTGAAGTTGACTGGATCGACATCCACAAGTTCCTACACTTTATTGATCGTCTTGAGGTCCTTGTGGGGCGTTTCAGTGGTGGAAGGCGACGTGGGATATGTGTGCCACTGCTGCACTCATTGAACAGGTCCAACTGTGTCGAGAAACTTATGGTACGAGCTATTTTCTATTATATATGTTGTTCATAAACTATTGCTTATACACAGTTTTACAGCTATGATCTTCTTGAAATAGGAACTGCCGAGTTCTATTGTTCCTATACAGATGCCTGACCATGGTCGGGTCAGACTTGCACTTGGTCACAACATGATGTTTATGTCGACCTACTCAATTCCCCTTGGAGGTGAAAAGATACTTATTCATGGGTGGTCTCAAATAATGAAGGCCCATCCATCTTGGAGAATAGGACATAAGATTATGTTCATGCTTTTCCATGGCTCTAGAGCGAATATCCTGTTTATTGACCATGTTGCGAGATGAAGCCGCTTTCAGAAGGTTTTGGATGCGCGGGGTGGCGCCTGGGCCTTGTCCTGGGGCTTGGCAGCCTCACCCTTGGTTAACTGTAGGAAAAGTAGCACTGTTCGAGGCGTGCTTTGTACGGTTGAACCTGTATAAGTACTCATACTGCTTTCAGCTTTGGTTGTTAAGTGCCCCTACTGGTTTCAGTTAAGGTTGTTAAGTACTCCTGCTGCTTTTACAGTCTGTCGTGTTTCTTCAGTCCTATCTTCCTCCAGCCGCCAAAACCAAACCAGCGCCGGCGGGGCCGCCTGCTTCCACCTCCCACGGTTGGCTGCGCCTCAGCACACGCATCGCCGCCCCACTGTCTCCTAAATCGTTAACACCGACGTCCTCCGCGCGCTTTGGTGCGCTCGCCGCGGCGCCTCCCTCTTGCGTTGTCAACATGGTCAACAAACAACAGGAATCGACAGAAGTACGTGGAGAGGATGACAGTAGGGGCCCACCACGTCAGCGTATGGAAAAATAAAATGCTTCCTCCTAGTGTTGTCCTGACATCTGGGACCCACAACATTGTGAGCGTATATAGTCAATAGACAAGAGAACAACACAAGATCGGCTGACACCTGGCACGTAGCTACTCGAGCAGTATTTTTTTGTTTGGTATTGTTTAGATGGAGCAAGGTTTGAACTGGGCTGTGACCCGTCTAGCCAAGGCTTATATTTTATGTTCACCATGTGACCAGCCCAACTATTTTTTCTTTGTGAAAATGAGCCCAGTTTATTTTTTCTGAAGAATACCCAATCCAGGCCTACTTATTTTTCTACGCCCTGATGCGCTGCAACTCTTTCAGGACGCCTGCAAATCTTGAAAGTAATATGAAATGGGTTGTAAATATAAAAACAGATGACAAATTGGCAATTACTTTATAATTTCTGAATTTTATTACATTTTCATATTCCTATTTCACTGGGCATTAACCTAATTTAAATATACTTCAAAGTACTTTAAATCTGGCTGGACATTTCGGTATTAAAAATAGTTTGGAACCCACAGAAATATGCGAAATTGGCCCTGGCCAACCAAAAAAAAACGACTGCAATAAGTTGCATAAGAAGTTGCCATGAGCTATATATAAATTATTAAAAAAAGAGGGAGTGGTCTGACTTATGGGCCTGTTTAGTTGATGCGTATGCAAGATTTTTTAGTTATTATATACGTCAACAAACGATTCTAGCAGACGTAACCATTGGATGTCAATCCAACGGCCGTCGTGTTTCTTCAATCTCTGATCTTCTTGCTCCAGCCGCCAAAGCAGCGCCGGCAGGACCGCCTACTCCCGCCTCCCGTGGCCGGCTGTGCTATCGCGCAGGCCTCAGCGCCCCCTACTACTCCCACCGCTGGCCAGGGCATCCCTCTACTCACCCACACCCCTTGTTATTCTACGACGACGGCAGCCTCACACCGCAGCCGAACCGGTGAACGCTCGTACTCCTCTCCATGTGGGCATCCACTGCCGCGTCTTCCCCGGCTCCGCGTCGTCCCCTTCCTATGCCTCGCTGTTGTCCACCGCCGTGGTGCTCTCGGTGCGGCGTGGTCAATGTGGTCAACGACCGACTTCCGTCGGAAGAGTACTATACGTGGAGAGGCTGACAGCTGGGTCCACGGCAGCCGCAAGGAAGTGCCTCTTATTACGCGGAAAATAATTATTCCTCCACCTAACAGCGGGGACCCACCGGACGGGCCACTAGTGTTTTGCGAAAAAATCGTTTCCCCTTGACTGCTGGGACCCACCAGACGGGCCACCGTATTTTGCGAAAAAAACATTCCCCCCGTTGTCAGCTCAGACCCACCGAAAGTGCCTCCTTATTACGCTAAAAAAATGAATACTCCCCCGGCTAGCTGGGACCCACCTTGCTGGGAGGCTGACTTGTGGGCCTACTAAGTTGACGGGGACGAAGGGCTTTGTCAACTTAGTAAATATGAACGATTCTAGCTCCAGTGACCGTACGATGTCCATCCAACGGCCGTAGTGCTTCTTCAACCTCTATTCTTCTTTCTCCAGCCGCCCAAAGCAGCGCAGGTCATGCCACATGCTCCTGCCTCCCGTGGCCGGCTGTGCTGCAGCAGAGGCCTCACCGTCCCTACTATTCCCACCGCTGGCCAGGCCCAGTTGTGACGGCAGCCTCACACCGCAGCCGAACCAGTGAACCCTCGTAGTCCTCTCCGCGCGGGCTTCCAGTACCGCGTCGTCCCCTTCCTAGGCCTCGCAGTCGTCCACCGCCGTGGTGCTCTCCGCACGGCGTGGTCAACGTGGTCAAGGAACGACTTCCATCGGAAGACTACTATACGTGGAGAGGCTAACATCTGGGTCCATGACCACAACCCAGTTTTTTTGTGATTTGCCAGGTAAGTCGCTTTGTCAGGCCTGTTGGGCTGCAAATCTTTCAAGATGAGGAGAGCTTTCATTCGGCTGGCCGAGAAAATGGCCCATCAGTAATGAGAAATGGGTTGTAAATTTTTAAAACACATCAAACCGACAATTAGTTTCAAATATCTTTTTTTTTCATTTCAAGATTTTAAATTACATTAATTTTTATGCGTGGAGAAATTTGTTGGATTTTATATTGATATACATTTATTTTTAAAATCAGTTTGAATGTGAGTCGAATCTTTGGGATTAAAAACAGTTCGGACCGCACCGAAATATGCAAAATTTCGTATAATTGTTTAACCGTTGCCACAATATGGGCTGTAATGCTAACAAAAAGAATATGGGCTCCAAAAAAACCTTAAGAATTAGCAAATGGACTGTAAATTATTAGAAATAGCGGCAGCTGGGCAGTATGCTGTTTTCCACATATTTGAGGCTTTCCTAAAAAAAGGTTGACGCACAAGCACTGACTTTTGGATGTCCATCCAACGACCGTCGTGCTTCTTCAATCTCTGCTCTTCCTGCTCCAGCCGCTCAAACAAGCGCCAGCGGGACTGCCTGCTCCCTCCTCCTCGCGGCCGGCTGTGCTGCCGCGCAGGCCTCACCGCCTGACCGTACTCCCACCGTTGGCCTAGCCATCCCTCTACTCACCCACACCTGCTGTTATTCTCCGGTGACGGCAGACTAACCAGTAAACCCTCGTACAGTCGTACTCCCCTCCGCGTGGGAAACAACTGCCGACTCTTCCCTGCCTCCGTGTCGTCCCCTTCCTAGGCCTCGCCGTCATCCACCGCCCTGGTGCTCTCGGTGCGGCGTGGTCAACATGGTCAAGGAACGACTTCCATCGGACGTGGACTGTACGTGGAGAGGCTGACAGCTGGGTCCATGGCCGCAGCAAGGAAGTGCCTCCTTATTACGGGGAAAATAATGATTCCTCCACCTGACAGCTGGGACCCACCGAACGGGCTACTGTATTTCACGAAAAAACGTTTCCCCCTGACTGCTGGGACCCACCAGCTACATCTTTGCACGCAAGGAAGTGCGTCCGGGCAAAAAAAAAACGATTGACCCCCTGACTGCTGGGACCGACCAGCTACATCTTCACAGGCAAGGAAGTGCCTGACAGTCGGGACCCACCTGGTCGAAGCGTACGTAGCGTTGTCATTCTGGTCGTGAACGTGTATGTACATACTGGTCGATGTAGAGGCGCGCACGTGTCGTAGTAGAGTCGCGCACGTAGCATGTACACGTACGTACAGCGGACAGGGCGCAAGAAAGAAAATATGGCCACATATGTGTACATACGGGCGGGGTCTTGAACGCCTACTCACGCATATGTACGGCCAGGGCTCGTGTACATGGCTGGGTCGGAACGGAGAAACAGCGTCGTCGTCGTGTTCATGGGGAGGCAATGGAATGCGTCATGTTCATGGGGAGGCAACGGAATGCGTCGTGTTCATGGGGAGGCAACGAAATGCGTTGTGTTCATCGGGAGGGCTTGGACGGAACAGGCGATGGAAACGAGGCCTGGCGTACCGCAGAATGAAGGAAACAGCCTTGTGTTCGACCGGTCACGTTCGAAACGGGATCCTGTTCATCGGGAGGGGTCTGGCATACCGCAAAACGGAGGAAACGGACCTCCTATGGTCGAAACGGGGGTCCTGTTGATCGGGAGTGGTGTGGCGTACCGCAAAACGGAGGAAACAGACTTGTGTTGGAGCGCTACGGTCGAAACAGGGGTCCTATTCATCAGGAGGGGTGTGGCGTACCGCAAAACGGGACTCCACGGGATACTGTTCATCTCCACCGTCGATCCCCTCCAGCCTCCACGAGCTACTGTTCATCCACCGCCGACCTCCTCCAGCCTCCACCTGCGACTGTTCATCCACGAGCTCCTGTTCATCCAGCCTCCACCGTGCGCTACTCCACCGGCTACTGTTCAACCACCCCTCCACCGTCAACTGTTCATCCAGCCCTCCACACCACGGGGTCCTGTTCAACCACCCCTCCACGGGCACCCCTCCACCGTCTACT
>NC_057794.1:391257534-391266448 GCF_018294505.1 Triticum aestivum | reverse complement strand
CATCCAGCCCTCCACACCACGGGGTCCTGTTCAACCACCCCTCCACCGTCTACTGTTCATCCAGCCCTCCACACCACGGGGTCCTGTTCATCCACCCCTCCACGGGAACCCCTCCACTTTCTACTGTTTATCCAGCCATCCACTACACCACGGGGTCCTGTTCATCCAGAGGCAACGCCACCGCTCACTGTTCATCCAACCCCCCCGCAACGCTCACTACTCATCCCATCGATCGGCTTCAGTTAGCAGCAGTAGCGAAGGAATTGCTCGATCGGGTTCAGTAAACAGCCATCGATCGATCGCTCGGGTTCAATAACGCGTAGCCTGCAGTGCAATCGCTCGGGTTCAGTTAGAGCCCAACGCCTCGCTCGGGTTCAGTTAGAGCCAACGCCTCACACATGCGCGCGTACGTGTACGAGAGAAACGCGCATCGCTCGGCCCCGACCTCCCACCGTAACTGGGAACTCCCCGAAATTTTCCTCCCCCTCACTTCCACCATGGTTTTTTCCATCATGGACGGCCCAAAGAATGTCATGCAGCTGCGTCTCCGGCCCGCTCAGGATGAAAAGCCCATTTTTTGTCATGATTTTTTGTCATAGAAGTAGGAGCCCACCACATCTATGATGATACCGGGTTTTGTCACAATTATCGTCATAGAAGTGTCATATGTATGACAGAATTTTTTTTCGTTCGGCCCAAAATGTCTCGGATGTGTCTGTTTTTTGTAGTGATAGTGGCCGTTGAGGGTGGCGGGCCTCGCAGAGCCTGGGCGCGTCGGTTGGAGGCTTACGTCAAAGTCGTCCGCAAGCTTCTTGACGACGGTGAACTTGTCGAGGAAACCAACGAGGACCTCGTCGAACAAGGAGACGAAGTTGTCGTCCAAGCGGCCCCTTGCCCTGGCAGCCTCAAGAAATACTACCTGGAGACGTTCCTCGGTGCCGGGCCATAGGCCGGCGTCGTGGACCATCTGGCACAGCCGGCTGATGCTCGCGCTCATCGCCTCCATGGGTCTAGCTTAGTTTCTAGTCAACTGATCTTGCGATTCGAGTGATCACTCTTGCCCTTGGTTAGCATGCGTAGGTGCGTAGGATTTCGTACTACTCCTCGGCCCTCTACTGCACCTGCCTTTGGCTGTATGATAGGTGGGCCAGCCACCCCCTGGGCTCACGTGTCATTCACCCAAAGGCAGTTACCGTAAGTCAATGAAGTTGCGTCCCCTTCCGTGCTGGTGCAGTATAGTCATCTCACCGGACCTCTAGTTGGGGCCAAACGAGAGAAGTTTGATGTTTATAGGTTTATTGGTCCCCTTCGCATTTTGCGCCAAGTTTTGACCTTTGATTTAACTAATAAAATGTTAATGCATGTAAACAAAAATGTTGTGTAAGTCACCTTACGAAGACCAAATAATCCCAAAATACTTAGGCACGGTGCATTAACTCTCTCCTTGTTTCTTATTTCGTGACATATCAAGCAATGAGAGATGTGGGCCGTGCATGCTTTCAATGACTTGAGACTACCAAACATGACATGCAATGTTTAGTTCATTGCATGTAATCCTATTAGCACTCTGGTTAGCAAAAAACATTAAGTTCTCTCGCCGATAGGAATAAAACACCATGTATTTATTTACAGAGGGAGTAGTATATTTTTTGTGACATGCATTACTAGATATTGCTAGTCAAATACTAAAATCCAGATGGACGTGGTAGTACTCCTAAATCCAGACGGTGGTGCTACTAGTACTAGTAGTAGTAGGAGTACTAGTACTATACTACCCGTTGGTCAAATTATTACGTGCTACTCCTCACAATGAAGTGACAAGACCCTGCGCCCGAGATCACACCTGAGTATAGGCACCGTGTTCGGCATACCATAGTCAGTCTCACCATCTGCAGTCACTATCATCATGGCTGTAGAGCTAGCCTGCTTACAACTAGCCCTGTTCGACATAATTTCCCGTGCGTACATAGATGCCCGTGCATTGCACGGAACACCAAGATTGGAGGTGGACGGCTCCGGCAGCGGCCATTGCACCAGATTTTTCCACGGCCTTCTAGATGTGGTGGGGAGGAGATAAGGCTGATTGTGAGAGACAAGGAGTTGTTTGTAAATAGGGAACAAGTGCGGGCATCTTTTTGCAAAAATGGAGAAGCTTGGTTTGTATGCGTCAGATCTAGATCCGACGGCTATTGGTGAAAGATGGGAGGCACAACATCATCACCAACTTAGGACCTGTTTGATTCGCAGGATTTTGAAAATGCAGGAATAGGAGACGATAATATTACAAGTTTCAAACTGATATTACAAATGTCAGGAGTAATGCTGCACCTACGAAGAGGGAATTACTAGGAAGTTTACGTATGAACTTTCGTTACTTTAGGTGGATGCAGCATTATCGTACAAACTAAAATCCACCGCCCTGACAAGTCACTAATGGGAAAATAAGTTTTTGAGTCTCTGGCCACTTGATGTTTCAAAAACAAATTCAGCTTCTGCGGAGACTTTGTCATTTAGGCTTAGACGCTTGCGGTGATCAGCACGCCATTCATTGTTGCGCCAGAGAACGCCAAACCTCATTACCTTGAGCACACTTGCCTCCAGAACAAAGAACCTAGCCAATTTAATCTCAGAGGTGCTGCCTCGGTAGTCGATCAAATCAATTTCTGTAAGATGGAGATCAATGCATTCGATGAGATTGTTATAGTGCAGCACATTTTTCACTTTCGGGTCTTTTTTTATCTGCAAAAGAAGAGAACATATTAGAGCAGCTCGCTACATAAGATTGCAGTGTCATCAAGAGGTACCAATATCATTCGCTCATACGATAGGGTTGGCTGGCTAGTGATATTCTCTCTCTCTCTCTCATTTAACTAGGAGCACGTGAAGAGCTTGGGCATTTGTTGCCTTCCACTATGTGGCCGATACCATATTTTGCAAAAGTATGCCACATAATATGCATCGATGTCAAATCAAAAGATTTTGGCACCGCTCTCGCGATGTGAAAGAGTTGGCACCGCTGTGCACACAGACCCACATGTATAAACAAATCAATCAAACCAACTACACCAGCCTCTCACTCTCCCAAACAAGTGTTTTTTTATTGCCTCAGTCCTCTCTCTCTCTCCCACACAGTGTTTTTTCATTGCGTGAGTTAATTTGGTACCGGAGCAAAGTAGGTGATCCATATTGGGGCACCAGGTGAGCAATGGAGGGGCATCGATGCCAAATGCATCACAAGTGAATTTGGCACATGTTTTGGCCTACATAGCCCACTTTTGTACTCCCTCCGTCCCAAAATTCTTGTATTAAATTTGTCTAAATACGGATGTATCTAGTTACATTTTAGTGTTAGATACATCCGTATCTAAACAAATGTAAGACAAGAATTTTGGGACGGAGGGAACACTACCTCGTATTTAGTATAAAATTTTGACCATGGATTTACCTAAGAAAATGCCAATGCATGTCACTAAAAATTACACCATTTGAAATTATGTTCAAATACGAATCCAACGATATAGTTCTTAGTGACATACATTAACATTTTGTCAGTTAAATCTATGGTCAAATTTTGATACTACAAAATTGGAAGAGTAAACCAGGACGGAGGTAGTACTTGCTCTTAGGGTAACCATAGAGTTACTGGAGTAGTGTAAGTTACTTTCCACTATGACTAGCCTAGGCTACTATAGTAGTACAACATAAAAATGATGCAGGTGATCACGTGAGAAAAAATATTAAAAACATTTCTTTCGGTGCAGTGCGTAGATGCAGTTTTGAACACTACACGTGTCATCGTAATTTGGGAAAATTACGAAAAAATTGAGCTACGTTGTGATTACCGTTTACTTATAGGAAAGAAGTTTCACCTCCATGAGTAGCTTCTCCGTGCACGGAAAGCATGTAAGGAATCCAACAACTTGATCCAGATTGGGGCCGATAGATTTTAGTGCTAAGATCTTCACTGTGCGCATGGACTGGGTCAAGCTTCTGGGAATCATTTTCTGGAAGACAGTCGTAAATACATCAAGAAGAAATTAAAAAATGTTAATTTCAAGAAGACGGAGAAGAAGATGAGTGTTGTACCTGAACGATTATGGATCCAATAAAGAGTTCGGAGAATTTGGCAGACGAGTACACCAACACTGTCAATTTCGGCGCGTCAATGACCCTGATTTTTGTTGGACCTTCTAGATCCGATACAAGCAATATCTCAAGGAAAGGCGCATTCTCAATGACCATAATGTGGAACAGCTGGAGTGATCTCTTCCCAATTGATGTCTTGTTGCGGGGCCAGCAAGACACATAAATCCATCGGAGATTCGTTGAGGCGATGTGGAGGCTAATGAACCCGTGGATCTGCTCAAGACGAAGGTACTCGAGCGTAGTATAGCTGTGGAGCAGGTGCTCCATAGCCTTCTTCGAGATGACAACGTCGAAGAGGTCGAGCTTCTTGAGTTGAGGGAGAAGAAGGGCGGGCGCAGCATTAATCTGGGGAAGATAGAAGGAGCTAAAGCTGGCGCGGCGTAGCGTTGGTGTGAGGCGGAGCGCGGACGGCGACAGAGAGCGACATCGTCCAGCTTCAAAGCTGAGCTCCTCGAGCTGATCTAGGGCGGGGGATAAGAAACACTTGTCGAAATTGGGTTGGACCTTGAAGTTGGTATTGAACATGCGGATGTCAAGGCGTCCGGCTGGCCCAGGGTGCGATGAAAGGACCTTGGAGACTGTGGCCATGCGTTTGCAATCCCCATCGCAGAGGCAGTTGTCGACGGTGAGGTTTAGGGGGATGCAGCGCTAGAGGGGGCGCCACCGGCGGGAGAGCAGGGCGGTCCACACGGCAGATTTTATGGGGAGGAGGCCGATGATGACGAGCAGCATGTCGTCGGGGAGGCTGCTGATGAAGTCTAGGCTCGCCGGATGCGGTTTTGGCTCGAGCCACCTAAGCTTGTTAGCTGCCTCGCCGTCCATCTCAACCGGAGGCGACGCCGGTGTACACGTGTGCTAGTGTGTGTTGTGTGCTGGGTGTGCGCGAGTGCGTCCTTCTGTGCATGCCACCGCGCAGTGGTGAATTGTGCGCGAGTGCGTCCTTCGCGCGCAAGAAGTTTGTCCTCAATGCACCCTCAATTTACTAGCGTGCGGGGTGCTACCCCGAGTGGTTTCAACTTTGTTTACTTCATCGCGTGTCAGATGGGCCTCTAGTTTACTTATTTTGACCCACTTCCACATGGGCCAACACACGAAGATACAAAACACGAGCTGATAAGGCAGCATGTGGATTGGTTGACCGGTCAACTAAACAATATACGAAGCTATACGCTGACACAGTGAGCGTATAATCCATCGGTATAGAGAGTTCGAGTGAGAGGGGAGGCCCATGAGAGATAGCAGAGAGAGAGAGAAAGAGCTACTCCCTCCATTCAATAATGTAGTTCCAACATTTTTTAAGTCAAACTTTTGAAACTTTGACCAAGTTTATAAAGAAATTACTTATATCTACAATACCAAAGATAAATGATAGTATGAAGTAAGTACATGTTGTGATGAATCTAATGATCGTTCCAGATGTAAATGTTTTTCTCCACATATACCTGGTCAAACTTTTCTGAGGTTTGACTTTTGAAAACATCCATATGCTTATGGACATGACAGAGTCCCTAACTAGAGAGAGAGAGAGAGAGAGAGAGAGAGAGAGTGAAAAAAGTGTGTGTGCGTGTGTGAAAGAGACATGGACAACACACGATAAAAGTAGAGAAAAAGCGTGTGTGTCTTATGCAAACATATCACACATGCATCTTCGACAATGGAGGCAAGGTGAGGAGATAGTGTGTGGTTGTTTGGAACCGAGAGAGCAAGACCCCTAGCACGTGGCCAACAGGCATCTGAAAAACAAGGGAGAGAGATCGAGAGAGACGTACGGAGAAAATGCAGACATGGGGAGGAGAGAGTGTATGTTTGTCATAGAGAGATCCCCTGGAGATCGTGATGTGACTACATGGGTGGAAATCGAGTGACAAGGTGTGTGCGCGATAGAAGATGCCCCGAGAGATATCGAGATAGACACATGGATGTAAGGAGACAATACGTGTGTTCCTGATGGCTAGTAAGAGATAATCATACTTAGGAGGGGGGAGTGCTTGCGCCTATGATGGAGTGAGGGATTATGGTACTTAGGGGGGGTGCATGTCACATGGAGAGAGAACAAGGGCGGAGAGTGTTGGATGGGTCTATATGTATAGCGCGAGCGAGACATGTGTATGTGTCAACCAGGGAGATATAAGGCCACTTTGGCTTGCGTCCTGAGCATCTTTTGCCTGGCCTGGGGTTGTGGCTGGATTTCATGCACACTTGTTTGGTTGCCACCCTGTGAAAAAGAAAACCTGCCTGGCCTGGGTTCCCTTGCACTTTAATTAGCCTGGTTGAACTCCAGACACTACAAGTAGCCTAGCCTAGGCGACCGATTTCGAACGCCTGGCCGTGCCTGGTCGTGTGGCCACGAGGCTAACAGCAATGTGGATGGATATTAGCAGTAAATAATTGATGCATAGATTCATTGATGGGACATTGATGCTTTGCCTGGCCCAGGCATGAGCCCAACGCTTCAGCACCACACAAGCCTGGCCAGGCAGAAATATTTTACATCTCACGTCCACACCAGGCAGTACCGGCCATCAAGGCATGAGGGTCAGGTCATGAACCAAACTGACCAATAAAGTTTGAGAGAGATTGAGGAGCCCTGATAAGGCTGAGTGGTGCGTCAGATAGCTGAGAGGGGGAAAGAGATATTCCATCCGCTTGATAATGCAGTGCATGTAAATTTTTTAGAAGTCAAACTTTGGAAACTTTGATCAGGTTTATGCAAATGTTATTTATATCTACAATACCAAAGATACATCATACAAAGCTACATCTCATGGTGAATCTAATGGTATATGTTTGCCGTACTATATGTAATTCTTTTTCTCCACGTACATGGGCAAACTTTGTGATGTTTGACTTTTCAATAAATCTATATGCTATGGACCGAGGAGAGTGCCTCAGTCGAGACAGATCAAGTGTGTGTGAAGGAGAATGAGTAAGTGTGCAAAAAGAGTATGTGTGTGAAAGAGAAAGTGACAACAAACGATAAATTAGAGAGAGTGCGTATTTTTTCGTTTCTTATGCGAACATATCACGCATGCATCTCCGAGATGGAAAAGCGAGGCGAGGAGATACACGAAGATAGCTAGTGTGTGATTGTTTGCAACGGAGAGAGACACCCCTGTAGCACATGTCCAATAGAGGTCTGGCCAACAAGGAACAAAGGTCGAGAGGGACACATGGATGGCATGGACGCATGGGGAGGGAGAGAGGGTGTGTTTGTGATAGAGAGATCCCGTCGAGATCGTGAGGGGACTATACGATTGGGAGATCGAGGGAGTGCGTGCGCGATAGAAAGATGCCCCGAGAGAAATTGAGATAGACCATGCACATGTTTGTGATGGAGACTAAGATTATCTAGTCATATACATATAGGGGGGACTGCGTGTGCCTACAATTGAGTGAGAGACCATCATACTTGGCTAGCTGGGCATGAGATTGTGTGTGTGTGCGTGTGAGATGGAGAGAGAATGAGGGGGAGAGATAAAGTTTTAGATGGGCCTATCGAGTGCGAGTGAGATATGCTTGTGTATGTGTGATCCAGGTGGGTGGACAGTTTGAGAGAGGGGGGAAGAGCTCTGAGACGACATAGTGGTGCGTGAGGGAGTTACGGGCAAAGAGCCAAGGAATTTGTGTGCGTACGATGAGTGCACCCAAGATATCTAGCTTGAACTAGCTAGAGTATCATACATAGTGTGCGAGAGAGACCTATAGATGGTGTATATATGCATGCGAACTAGAAAGACCCCCCCACACACACAAAGAGAGAGAGAGACAGAGAGAGAGAGAGATGGAGAGAAAGGGAGAGGGACCAACAAGGTTTTTGTTTCGGATGCGTACGACAGAATTGAAGATTGTTGGCGAGACAGAGAGAGAGAGAGAGAGAGAGAGAGAGAGAGAACAGGAGTCCGGGAGAGGGGGAGGTCGCGTTTTATGCATCAAAGACTGATATAAACCATGTTTCGATATAAACTTGCATTCAAATATCTAAATTGGAGAACATGTTGTCTGCAATCCACACATGAACGGATATATCCGTATATCAAACAAGTTCATTAATTTGACTTTCAACATGTTCATGGAGTACTATAATACTATACAACGTGCTACTCGATTGAGGTGTTCAATTTTGGATTTAGTTCACTATTTTTACCTACTGAACGAGCTATTTCATTGAATCGAGATATTTCATTTTGGGTTTGATTCGCGTTTTTGAGTGGGTCAACTATTTGTCATATAGTAAATTGCTAGCAACGAGCATGTAAAAACACATTACTCCCGAGCATCACCTCTCCATCTAAAAAAGAAGTGGCAATCTAATATTTCAAAATTTGATCCGAATCGACTTGGTAAGGTAGACGTGGATGCTCGTTCTCCCGAGCAAATAAATGGGAGACGCGAAATTACTGTCCTATGTGGGACACGCATCAATTGGCCCGTTGTACATCAAGGGTCAGTTCGTAACTTCATCCAAGCGCGCCTTCTCCTCGACCGAAATGACATGTGCCGAATAATTCATAAACCATGGTCGGCAAAACACGCTCTCCTCGCCCAAAATAGCTTGCGCCCACTATTTCAAAAGACGCTCTCCTCGCCCGAAATCGCTCGCGCCCACTATAGTTCAAAACACGCCCTCCTCGCCCGAAATCGCTCCCGCCTTCTATTTGGGGAGAAGCAAAGTTACTCTACTATCCCCGACCCTCAGTACACAGACCCAAGACGAGAAGCCTATAGGCAAGGGTAGAACTGTAACTCCCCCTCACATTTCAGACAAATG
>NC_057794.1:391237475-391257279 GCF_018294505.1 Triticum aestivum | reverse complement strand
AAGCTCCCTTCTCCCGAGCCGTGAAACCTCAGCCCCACCTCCATGGCGCCCCCACCACACCAATTTCATAGCCGCCCTCCTCCCTAATGCCGGAGACGCTGTCCATTTGCCGTTGTGCACCAGGCCGTGTGCCTCTTACTCCATGCTGCTGGTGCTGCCTCGACGACGACCGCGTGAACCGTACCGGAGCCGATTCACCCTCGCCGTTGTTCACGACACCGGAGCAGCTCCAACTTCGGATCCATCATGAGTCCTGGCACTGCTTCCACGTAGCCGTCGACCGTCGCCACATCGCTCTTTCCCTGCCGCTGGTCGCCACCACAACTGTGCCGGCCTCACCGACTCGGCAGCTGGACCTGCCTACTTCACCATGCCGCCAGATAGGTCGCACCCTCATCTCAAATCACTTTATTTAGGCATCAGTTGTCTGAATTTTTATTCTGGGCCAATCGATTCCCAATGGGATGCAGCACCCCTCGAGGCGGCCGAGCTCCTAGGATGCCGGTTGGCTGGTGTCTAACGTAAGGGTGCGGGGCTGCAAGTTCGCCCTGGAAGCAGCGCTTAGATGGCTATCTTTTAGAGTTGCGTGGGTTGAAGGTACTGCCACCGCCGGATCTAGATGACGGGGAGTCTTTGTGGTGATGGGGCGGGGAGCGGGGTTTTGGCCGGGGCCACGGACGGCGGAGGCAGGCTGCTCTGCCGTTGGTCGCTGGCTCTTCGGGGAAGATTTCGAACAGTGTCAGCCAGGAGGCACAAGACGGCTAGCCATACGGCCTAGATCGGACAGTACCAAAATAAAATAAAATCATGTGACCCCAATTTAGTCTCCAGTCAACAGACGTGTGACCACTCTTGTACCTTGCTGTTGATCTCTTAGTGTATTTCTTCAGATCAAAGAGATATGTCGTTCTTAACATTATGCATTATCTGCATCTTGAGACACACCGTCTTCCGACTCACTGCAGCTGCTCCAACAAGGGAAGCATACACCAGAAGGGAGCTATAGTCCCCACTCAACAGTTCCCTGCATAGAATGCGTGTGCCCGACATGGACAGCCACAACAACTGCAGGGCCATCGACAAGTCAGCACATGAAGCTCACTCATATGGATGGCAGCCAGATAGGTTGTGCCCTCATCTTACTTGTGTGCAACATTTATGTCTTTGTTATTCATCTAAGCATGGAAAATAGATCATCACATTTCACTGTATATTCATGCTGATCTCTTACGGGTCTTGTTCAGGAGTTAACGATGTTCCATAGTTCAGCTAAGATACTTGTTCTTTAGGTAACGCTGTTCCATAGTTATCATCCATCAGCCAATGCTATCCCACAGGCTGGTGATTATAGTATTATACCACTTCTAGTATTACCTATGTTGTTCTTTAATACTTTTGTGTGCCATCTAGTTAATCTTGAGTACAAACGATACATATTCTGTAGCTTTCATCTGTGTTCTCCCTTTAGTTTATGAGACCTGTTGCTGCTAGTTAACCCCAGTCCTACTATTTATGTCGTCTCGTACATGCACTCATTACATAAATCTAACTACTAGTTGTCTTCCATGCATGTTAGATATAATTGCACACACTGATATATCCACAAGAACCTCACAGAGCAATGTAAAGGCCAATAAACTTGATGTCAATGATACCCAATATGATGGAACATATGTAAAGGCAGTTCTTCAGAAGACTTGCAGAAAGATGATGAATCCTCTTCACCTCACAAGGTCCTTGCTCTAACTTGGCCTGTGATATGGGTACAACATGCATATAATGTCCTGGAGTGTATCTACTCTGTTGCAATGCCATGTGCTTAGCATGCTGATCATGCATGTAAATATATCATGCCTTCCTGTTTTTCAGTACCTATTCCATTCATGATAACATGTTTTCAAATTCAAGTACTGTCATTCTACTCTATCGCAATGCCATCTACTTAATTTGGACATCATGCTTCTGAATATCTTATGCATCATTATTCATCAGTATGTACTTCATCTGTCTACCATACCGTGTTTTTTTACATTGAAGTGCTATTCTAGTGCTCTGTTGCAATGCCATCTTATTTTCCCAATCATACACGTGTATGTTGCCTTAGTTATTTCTGTACGTATTCCGCTAGTATACAGTTTTACATTCAACTAGTGTTTTTTTGCTGTGTTGTCCTGTCGTATCCCTAGCTCTTACACCATACTCCCTCCGTCCAGATTACATGTTGCCGAAATGGATAAAAAAAGATGTATCTAGAACTGAAATACGCCTAGACCCATCCATTTTTTTCCGGATGGAGGGAATACATGTCAATATGTCATGCCTTTCTATTCTTTAGTACCTATTCCATCTCTCTGCTATCGCATGTTTTATAATTAAAGCACCATTCTTCTATACAAGGCATGCAAGGGGAAGATGACTATGTTAGAATCTGAAGGGTTACAAACAAGGCCTTTGCAAAAGATCCAAACGCAAGGAGATAATAAACCAACTCCAGTTTTTATAGATACTGCTCCAGCATAGAGAAACCCAACTCTTACTGATAATAAGCAGATTCCAGTGGCCAAAGAACTAGTCTGCTCCAGTCCAGCAAAAATATGTCAACTCAATTCTAAGAAGCGTGTGCGTATCCTTGCATCATGAAATTTTATAGCATGCTAATCATATTTTCTACATGTTTCTTACCCATCTCTCTTTTAGAAAATAAGCTTAACAGATAGAAGAATTTCTGCAATGGTATCGTTTATGAGGAAAGATTCTTGCAGGAATTCTCTGTGCTCCAATTTAGATGTAAGTACCTGTTGTATATCACTATATTTTTACATCAGCATGTATTTTGTTAATCGACGTGAATCCAACCTTTATCTGATCTAAATTTAGTTGTAGCAAAATGTATGATTAAAGGCCACAATGTTGATTTTTGCAAGGAAAACTGCCTGGTAGTTTGCATCCTGAGCTGCATGAGTGTACTATCTCAAATCAGTGGGTTTGAATACTTTGGTTCTGCAGTGGGTTTTTCAGTGTTTTTTTACTGTGTTGTCCTATCGTATCCCTAGCTCTTACATCACACTCCCTCGGTCTGGATTAAATGTCGCAGAAATGGATAAAACTGGATGTATCTAGAACTGAAATACGCCTAGACCCATCCATTTATTTCCAGATGGAGGGAATACATGTCAATATGTCATGCCTTTCTATTCTTCAGTACCTATTCCATCTCTGTTGTAGCATGTTTTATAACTGAATCACCATTCTTCTATATAAGGCATGCAAGGGGAAGACGGCTATGTTAGAATCTGAAGGGTTACAAACCAGGTCTTTGCAAAAGATCCAAACGCCAGGACATAATAGACCAACTCCATTTTTCATAGATACTGCTCCAGCACAGAGAAACCCAACTCCCACTGATAATAAGCAGATTCTAGTGGCCAAAGAACTAGTCCGCTCCAGTCCAGCAAAAGAATGTCAACTCCATTCCAAGAAGCGTGTTCGTATCCTCGCATCATGAAATTTTATAGCATTCTGGTCATATTTTCTACATGTTTCTTACCCATCTCTCTTTTAGAAAATAAGGTTAAACAATACAAGACTTCCTCCATTGGGATCGTATTCGAGGAAAATATCTTGCGGGAATTCTCTGTGCTCCAATGCTGATGTAAGTACCTATTGTATATCACTATATTTTTGCATCAGCATGTATTTTGTTAATCAACGTGAATCTAACCTTTATCTGATCTAAAATTAGTTGTAGCAAAATGTTAAAGGCGCCAATGTTGATTTTTTTAAGGAAAACTGCCTGGTAGTTTTGCATACTGAGCTGCATGAATGTACTATCTCATATCACGCACATTACTGAATTGTAGTGCTTCTCTGGTTGCCCATTCATTCATTCTGTCAATGTTGCTTTCGTATTACCTTACCTGGCTGATGATAGCTGTGCCAATTGTGTTAATTTGGTGTAGACTAGTTGCCCAAACGTTCGTTGTGTCAATGTTGCTTTCCTATTATCTGACTTGTCCAATGATAGCAATGCTAGTGTGTTAATTTTGTGCAGGCTGCTGAAGATAAGAAGTCAAACTCTGAAAACAGCAAGGCAACCCCATTGTTTATTTCCAGTAAATCTAGGCCAGGTAATATGGCAATAACTCAGATTAGTCTATTTGGTTCCCGTCCTAATTTATGTTATGATGCAGTGGTCAAGACACTCTCCACTATCAATAATACAAGCCTGCCAAAATTGCCATATGAATATGTTCAGTATCCTCTATCTCGAATGCAACGGAATAAATGTATGTTTGTGAACCAATTAATGGCTGAAGCAATGATGGAATGGTGGATGAATCAGAGGTGCAGAGTTGTGCGAAACAACAACTGATCAATATTTTCAGAGACAGTGTAGCAAAGCAGCAAGAACTTGCCCACATGCTTAAGGGCGTCATCTGTGCTGAGGTTGCAGATTGTGACGTTGTAGATGGTTAGGTTCTGCTCATTTATTTGCACTGGCATCAATCTTTGATTGCCTAGTGGATGTAATTTCCTGTAATATATGCTGGATGTGCAACGTTATTCCCTGTGTGCCGTACCTTTGCTTGATCGGTTTTGGTCCTGTGCATAATTGCTCATCGTAATGGGCTCAAATTATCTAATTTGGCCTAAAGACATGAACGAACTTTAGTGGGCCCATTAAGTTAATGGGCCGTTACTAGGCCGAAAGTTAATGGTCGACCCTCTTACCTCCCGGGTCGTTAACAGGCCGTTACTAAGTTTGGGCTACATATGGCCCAACTATACTGTAGGCCTTTAGTAGGCCGAAAGAGACAGTGGGCTTGTACTGGACCATGAAGAGCATGGGCCGCTAAGAGGCCGAAAGTCAGGTCGTATTGTAAACGGCCCAACTGTGTTGTGGGCCTTTAGCAGGCCGAAAGAGAAACCAGGCTGGTATTGGACCATGAAGGGCATGGTCCGCTAAAAGGCCAAAACTAAGGTCCGACTACAAATGTCCCAACTCATTTATGGTCAGTTAACAGACCGAAAGGCACACAGGGCCAGGAATTGGCCCAACACTTAAATGGTTCGCTAAAAGGCCAAAACTCAGGTCCGACTACAAATGGCCCAACTAATTTATGGTCCGCCAACAGGCTGAAAGTCACACCGGTCCAGAAATTGGCCCAACACTTAAATGGGCCGCTAAAAGGCCGAAACTCAGGTCCGACTACAAATGGCCCATCAGATTTATGGGCCGTCAACAGGCTGAAAGACACACCGGGCCGGAAATTAGCCCAACATTTAAATGGGTCGCTAAAAGGCCAAAAGATGTACATCCTGAAAATTGGCCCATCCATTAAATGGGCCGTTAACAGGCCGAAATCTCATCGGGCCGATATTGAGCCCAAATATATAGCGGGCTGTTAACGGGCTCGAACTGAGGACGGGCTGCAATGGTGTCAAATCTTTAACGGGCCGTTGACGGGCCGAATTGGCACATCTTGTATGGGCCGTGGGCTTAAATGGACTTGACACAAGTAGGCCTTATATGGGCCGGCCTGCTAATTTTTACTTGGCCGGCCTTTTTACCAGAATGGGCCACTGTTGGGCCATGCCACGTGTCGACCTATCATAGGCACCTCCTGTTCAATGAGTAGATGACATCTGTCCCAATGGTGAGGCAACACGTGTTTCCTTCGGCCAATCATAATTTTACACGTGGAAATTTCCCATTGGTCAAGGCTGTTAACGGGTTATCGGATCCAAAATCCAACCCGATATCTTAATGGCGTTCCGTTACAGTGGATGCCACGTGTTAGTCACCCTTGACGAAAGCACTTCTGTGACGCGCAATTTATCGTCATGGAAGTGGACACTTCCGTGATGATAATTTTGGTAATGTCATGGAACACTTCTACGACAGCATAGGTATGACTATCTTGATTCTGTCATAAAATCGTCATGGATGTACATGCATGACAAAAAACGCGACCTACTGTGACAAACACGTATCATCACGGAAGTGTATTTTTTGTAGTGCATATAGCCCCAAGTGGCTTTGGTGTTGCGCTGATCAAGAGGGTACCGACAGCTATGTTCTCTTTGGTTCGAATACAACCTATGTTTGAACAGGAAGCCCCCAAATGACCTTGAGAGGTTTTTAACGACCCTGGTTCGAATACGATCCAAGTCGGACCCAAAAGGGGTTAAGCTATGATTCGGATACGATCAAGAAGCCCCCTAGTGAGTTTGGCTTTGAGCCGATCAAGAGTGTTATGACAACTATGTTCTCTTTGGTTCGAATACGACCTATGTTTAAACAGGAAGCCCCCAAGTGATCATGAGGTTTACAGCTAGATTCGAATACGATCATAAGCCAGACCAAAAAGGTTAGACTTGATTCAGATATGATCAGCTCCTTAATAGTCATTTAAATAGTAAAAGAGAGTAAAGATATATAATCTTTGAAAAGGAAAAGGACAGAGGTCCTGCTTTATTACTTATCATAGTACATACAACGTCAAAGTATGTACATGACGAGAGCCGGTAGCTCAGGTGTAGTATGGCCAAAGTTGAGCAATGTTCCACGGCTGGAGGGTCTCTTCCTCTGACTTACATGAGTCTTTGTGCTCTCGAACGTCAATGAGGTAATATGATCCATTGCTTAAGTTCTTGCTGACCACAAAGGGTCCTTCCCAAGGCGGGGATAGTTCGTGTGCATCTGACAGATCCTGGATGAGCCGGAGCACCAGGTCACCTTCTTGAAAAGTCCTGTACTTAACCCGGCGACTGTGATAACGGCGCATGTCCTGTTGATAAATTGCTCATCGAGCCGCTGCTAAGTCTCTCTCCTCATCTAACAAGTCAAGTGCATCCTGTGTAGCTTGTTCGTTATTAGCTTCAACATAAGCTGCCACACGAGGCAAGTCATGACAGATGTCACTAGGCAACACCGCTTGCACTCCATAAACCATGAAGAAAGGTATATAACCCGTGGACCTGTTAGGAGTGGTGTTGATACTCCATAGTACCGAGGGTAACTCTTCTACCCAACAACCCGACGTCCGTTGTAAGGGAACCATGAGCCGGGGTTTGAGACCTTTTAAAATTTCCTGATTTGCTCTCTCAGCTCGCCCATTAGATTGAGGGTGAGCTACAGAAGAAACATCAAGCCGGATATGCTCACATTGACAAAACTCCTCCATAGCCCCCTGGGATAAATTAGTTCCATTGTCAGTGATAATGCTGTGTGGAAAGCCAAAGAGAAAGATCACCTTTTTCATGAACTGAACCGTTGTGGCTGCATCACACTTACTCACTGGCTCTACCTCAACCCACTTTGTGAATTTGTCAACTGCCACTAAAAGATGTGTCTTTTTATCCTTAGACCTTTTGAAAGGTCCAACCATGTCAAGCCCCTAGACCGCAAACGGCCAAGTAATTGGAATCATCCGCAACTCTTGAGCCGACACATGCGCTCGTCGTGCAAATTTTTGACATCCATCACACCTACTGACCAGATCCTATGCATCAGCGTGAGCCGTCAACCAGTAAAAACCATGATGAAAAGCTTTGGCCACAAGAGACTTTGACCCGGCATGATGACCACAATCCCCTTCATGGATCTCACAAAGTATTTATTGGCCTTCTTCAGGAGAAACACACCGCTGAAACGCTCCAATAAGGCTGCTATGGTATAACTCTCCGTCAGAAATCGTCATTGATTTGGACCGCCGGGTTATCTGTCGGGCCAGGGTCTCATCCTCTGGCAACTCGCCCCGGGTCATGTAAGCCAAGAACGGTACTGTCCAATCTGGGATGACGTGGAGAGCCGCCACCAACTGTGCCTCCGGGTCAGGAACGGCCAAATCTTCCTCTGTAGGTAACTTAACAGACGGGTTATGCAAAACATCCAAGAAGGTGTTAGGTGGCACCGGCTTACGCTGAGATCCCAACCGGCTTAAGGCATCGGCCGCTTCGTTCTTTCTACGGTCAATGTGTTCCACTTGATAACCTTTAGAATGTCCTGCAGCAGCGTCGACCCCACGGCAATAAGCCGCCATGAGAGGATCCTTGGAATGCCACTTGCCTGATACCTGCTGAGCCACCAAATCCGAATCGCCAAGGCACCAGAACCGGCTTAGACTCATTTCCTTCGCCATTCGAAGACCATGGAGCAAGGCTTCATATTCTGCTGTGTTGTTAGTACAAGGAAACATCAATCGCAACACATAACAAAATTTGTCACCTCGAGGGGAAGTTAACACAACTCCAGCCCCCGAGCCTTCCAATTGTCTGGACCCATCAAAGTGAGTCGTCCAATATATGTTGTCTGGTTTCTCCTCTGGCATCTGTATCTCTATCCATTCATTAATAAAGTCAACCAGCGCTTGAGATTTGATCACAGTATGTGGTACATACTTCAACCCATGAGACCCAAGTTCAATGGCCCACTTGGCGACTCGTCCAGTAGCTTCTCTATTTTGAATGATGTCTCCCAAAGGAGCAGAGCTAACCACAGTGATTGGGTGACCCTGAAAGTAATGTTTGAGCTTCGCGCTTGCCATGAACACCCCATAAACGAGCTTCTGCCAATGTGGATATCTTTGCTTAGATTCAATCAATACCTCACTGACATAGTAAACGGGCCGTTGGACCGGATGTTCCTTGCCGGCCTCCTTGCGTTCTACCACAATTGCCACACTAACAGCTCGTGTGTTAGCGGCTACATATAACAATAGCGACTCTTTCTCAACCGGAGCAGCAAGAACTGGCGGCTGAGCAAGTTGTTTCTTTAGATCCTCAAAGGAAGAATTTGTAGTTTCACTCCAAACAAAGTCATCCGTCTTTTTCATCATCTGATACAAAGGCATCACCTTGTCCCCTAACCAGCTTATGAACCGGCTCAGAGCAGCAACAAGACCCGCCAGCCGTTGAACGTCGTTGATGCATGCTGGTTTGGCCAGGGATGTGATTGCCTTAATTTTCTCCGGGTTAGCTTCAATACCTCGGTTGGACACCAAAAAACCCAAGAGTTTGCCAGCTGGGACTCCCAAAACACACTTGGCCGGGTTAAGCATCATCTTGTAGACCCGAAGGTTATCAAAGGTCTCCTTCAGATCTGTTACCAAGGTTTCCTCTTCTCTAGACTTCACCACTATATCATCCACATAAGCATGAACATTACACCCAATCTGATTGTGTAGGCAATTCTGCACACATCGTTGATAAGTCGCGTGGGCACTCTTAAGCCCAAAAGGCATAGACACATAGCAGAAGGCTCCAAACGAAGTGATGAAAGCTGTCTTCTCCTGGTCCTTGACTGCCATCTTGATCTGATGATAACCTGAATAAGCATCCAGAAAACTCAAACGCTCAAAACCCGCCGTAGCATCAATGATCTGATCAATAGGAGGGAGAGCAAAATGGTCGACTGGACAAGCTTTGTTTAAATCGGTGTAATCCAGACACATACGCCAGGTGCTGTTCTTCTTGAGTAGAAGCATTGGGTTAGCCAACCACTCTGGGTGAAAAACTTCCACAATGAACCCGGCCGCCAAGAGCCGGGCCACCTCTTCTCCAATGGACTTGCGCCTTTCCTCGTTAAACCGTTGGAGAAACTGCCTGTCCGGTTTAAACTTCAGATCAGTATTAAGAGTGTGCTTAGCGAGTTCTCTCGGGACACCCGGCATGTCAGAAGGTTTCCATGCAAAGATGTCCCGGTTCTCACGGATGAACTCGATGAGCGCGCTTTCCTATTTTGGATCCAAGTTGGCACTGATGATGAACTACTTGGATGAGTCGCTAGGCACAAAATCAACCATTTTGGTGTCATCAGCTGACTTGAATTTCAACACCGGTTCACGCTCCGTTGTTGGTTTCTTTAAAGACGTCATGTCTGCTGGGTCAACATTATCTTTATAAAACTTTAACTCCTCTGTTGCATAAATAGACTCAGCATAAGCAGCATCTCCTTCTTCACACTCCAGAGCTATTTTCCGGCTTCCATGTACTGTAATGGTGCCTTTATAACCCGACATCTTGAGCTGCAGATATACATAACACGGCCAAGCCATGAACTTGGTGTAAGCCTGCCGTCCAAACAGAGCATGATATGGGCTTTTGATCTTAACCGCCTCAAAAGTTAACTTCTCAGCCCTGGAATCATATTCATCCGCAAAGGCTACTTCCAGTTCAATCTTTCCAACTGGGTATGCTGACTTGCCAGGCACAACACCGTGAAAAACAGTATTTGACTGCTTAAGACTCTTATCAGTCAATCCCATCCGACGGAACCTCTCATAGTAGAGGATGTTGATGCTACTGCCTCCATCCATGAGCACTTCAGTGAATTTATATCCACCAACCTGAGGTGCCACTACCAAGGCTAAGTGACCCGGATTATCAACCTGGGGAGGATGATCTTCTCTGCTCCACACAATAGGCTGTTTAGACCACCTCAAATAACGTGGAATCACCGGCTCAACGACATTGACTGCCCTCTTATGAAGCTTCTGGTCCCTCTTGCACAAACTAGTGGTAAATACATGGTATTTCCCCTGTTCAACTGTTTTGGGTTGCTCTGATATCCAGACTATTGCTGCTGATTACCTTGGCCGGGTTGTGGATTATAACCTCCCTGGTTACCCGTCTGGCCCTGACCGTGAAAACCGCCTCCACTTGAACCGGTGCTCGGGCCATGAAAGCCGCCTCCGCTTGAACCGGCGCCAGGCCCGTGACTTCCATCAAATGCGTTTGAATTTTTGAATGCCTTCATGATTGTACAGTCCTTCCATAGATGGGTGGCTGGCTTCTCCCGGGTGCTGTGTCTTGGACAAGGTTCATTCAATAGTTGCTCGAGGGTGGGACCTGACCCGCCTGACCGAGGGGGTTGCCTACCCTTGCGCTGTTGATTGTTGCCCTGTGCATTGGTGTTAGCCACAAATTCGCCAGTCTTACGTTTATTACTTCCTTGATTTGCCGGGTTATGCTGGCGACCCTTGCCGTTGCCGTTCTTCTTTCCCTTCCCTGTTTTTTCTTCATCAGACACGAGGTCCTTGGTACTATCAGAATCAGCATACTTGACGAGAGCCGCCACCAGCTGGCCCATGTAATTGTAGTCACGCTTGAGCCGCCCCAGCTTCTGCTTCAGAGGTTCAAAACGGCAATTTTTCTCCAACATTAAGATTGCCCAGCCGGCATCCATCTTATCAGACGAGTGTATTATCTCCTTGACCCGGCGCATCCAATGGGTTGTGGACTCCCCTTCCTCTTGCTTACAATTAGTCAGGTCCATGATTGACATAGGCTGCTTACATGTGTCTTTGAAGTTCTGAATGAATCGGGCCTTCAACTCCGCCCATGATCCGATGGAATTGGGTGGCAACCCTTTCAACCAAGTGCAAGTCGTTCCATCCAACATCATGGTGAAGTACTTAGCCATTGCTGCATCACTGACCTCCAACAGCTCCATTGCCATCTCGTAACTCTCAATCCATGCCCCAGGCTGCAAATCGGCCGTGTAGTTAGGCACTTTATGAGGCCCCTTAAAGTCTTTAGGTAAGCGCTCATTACGTATAGCCGGCACCAGGCAAGGAACACCTCCAGTCCTTGTGGCTACTCCTGCCTCAACAAAGGTTGCTGGATAAGCCGGAAAAGTTTGATGAGCCGCCTGCTCAGCTGCCAGTTGAACCGCCCGCTCAGCCTCTTGTCGGATCCTCTCATGATCCGCTAAATTAAGGGCTCCAGCGTGCACCGGCTCATGCCTGCGTGGTTGGTTATGGTGTTCAGCGTTGCTTGACATATCAGCTGAGTCCATATGCCTGCTATAGCTCGGGCTCCGCCTCGGGCGAGGGGTTGAATGAATTCTGTCTCAACTGTAAGAGTACGCATCCTGCTGCGCCAGAGCCATCTGAAGAAGTTCTCTCACCCTTCGTGTTTTGATTGCTGTCAGAGAATCGCTTTCCATCGGGAGAGCCGCCAAACGAGCCGATGCAGCAATGAGGTTTTCCAAAGGATTGGAGAAGTCACCCGGTGGTGTTGGCGCATAATGAGGCGGAGCGGTATGCATGCGAGGCGGTTCCATGACCTGCGGCTGAACCGGTGCTCCGGGTGTCGTGATCCGATTTGCCTCCGGTGGGTTACTTGGACCGGCCCCGGGTGTATGGAAAAGGTTCCTACGATCGAGTGTCAGAGGTAGACGTGACTGAGTTTTCTGATGCCTTCTCCTCGTGACCTCGTTTGATGCGTTTAGATCCACCGAGAGCCAGAAAGTCTCCGCTTGAAGCTGCTGACCATGAGCGTCTAAGGCCGCCCGCTCCGTGGCCATTCTGACCTCTTCTACTGCTAAATTTTCCTTGGCCTGTGCCATCTCTTCGCGTACCCGTGCCACCTCTGCGTCATGCTGAGCTTTATCCACCGGCTCTACCATGGCAGTCAACAGAGCCGTCAGCTTATCCATGAGGTCCATTAGCATCTAAGCCGAGGGGTGCACGGGGTCTCCTGACCTGGCCGCTGCCGTCCCGATGGTTGTTGCTGCTGTAGCCGTGGAGTTCTGACCAGGTTGAGTGCCCGCCATGAAGACTCCGGCTCGATTCAGTGGATTGAAGGGGTCCGGAATACTGCTGCCATTGGAACAGCCCCCGAGCATGCCATCTTGCAGTTGGTACAAAGAATCGTCTCGCCTGTTGATGACTGAGCGTCAGAACAGATGGCCGTCTCACCGCCATCCACTGATCCTTCCGAGTATTCTCCTCCATGGATGCAGCCCACAAAGGCACGCTTTACAGCGGGCCGGGCCCGGGCAGGTCTCGCGCGCTGAGCCGTCTCGATGATGTTGGTGCACACGTCCGGCTCAAGGCCCGATTCGCTGATCCGGCCGATGAAGACATGAATCCCGCCGAAGGGGACCCGGTACCCGTACTCAATTGAGCCGGCCTCGGGGCCCTAGCCTTCATCGTCGATGTAGAGCTTGCCGCGACGAATCTTGGTCATCCAGCCCACAGCGTATCCCTTGAGCCCTTCAAAGTTGCCCTTCAAGAACTCAAATCCACCATGCGCTGGCCCACAGTGGGCGCCAACTGTCATGGAATTGTCACGGCAGATGTCCTAGCAAAAGGACTTAGTCATAGGGCCATCGCAACTAGGAAGCTTAAAGGGGTTAATCGGGACAAAGGACACGAGAGGTTTTATACTAGTTCGGCCCCCTTACGATGAAGGTAAAAGCCTGCGTCTAGTTGTGTTGGAATTGCTGGGGTTTCGATCACCAAGAGGCTAATCCGCCGGCTTGGTTATCGATCCCTTGTTTCTTGCCCTAAGCCGCCGCCGGGTCGTCCCCTTATGTACATGGGTTGACGCCTAGCGGCCTACGAAGTCCTAGCCGGCTCATAAAACGTGTCTGGCTCGGTGACTTATTTTATATGCCTGTCTTTACAAGTCTTTCCTTACATACGACGGTTTACAATATTGGGCCTTAAGCCACCTCTAGGCTTAGGCCTTCTATAAGCCTTAATAAACTATCGCCTTGAATGTTACTGGGCTTCCTTTGTGACCCGCCATTGGGGCTGACCCGGCCCCTCCTAGGCGGGTCATACCTGGTAGCTATATCCCCAACAAAAACCTTGGGAAAATAACTTCCTTAAGCATTTTAATAGAGGTGTTGTGATCAGCACTACTAGTTCGTATTGCTTCTACCCATTTAGTAACATAATCAACAACAACCAAAATATGTGTATACCCATTAGAGGAAGGAAAAGGTCCCATGTAATCAAATCCCCAAACATCAAATGGTTCAACATTAAGTGAATAATTCATAGGCATTTCTTGACGCTTACCGATATTACCTATTCTTTGCATCACAAGATAAGACGAACTTACTGGCATCCTTGAAGAGAGTAGGCCAATAAAATCCAGATTACAATACCTTGTGAGCAATTCTATCTGCAGCATGATGCCCTCCATAAGCTTCAGAGTGACATTTCCGTAGGATTTGTCCCTGTTCATGCTTTGGTACACAACGTCTAATAGTACAATCTACTCCTTCTTTATAAAGATGTGGGTCATCCCAAAAGTAATGTCTTAAATCATAGAAGAATTTTTCTTTTGTTGATATGTAAAACTAGGTGGTAAATATTTAGCAACAATGTAATTAGCATAGTTGGCATACCAATGAGTGTTGTGAGCAACATTTATTACAACTAATTGCTCATCAGGAAAACTATCATCAATAGGTAGTGGGTCATCAAGCACATTTTCAAGCCTAGACAAGTTATCAGCTACGGGGTTCTCAACTCCTTTTCTATCCGTGATATGTAAATCAAATTCTTGTAGCAGGAGAACCCATTGAATAAGTATAGGTTTAGCATCTTTCTTTTCCACAAGATATTTAATAGCAACATGATTGGTGTGAACAATTACTTTTGAATCAACAATGTAAGGTCTGAATTTATCACAAGCAAACACCACTGCTAAGAATTCTTTTTCAGTAGTAGCATAATTTCGTTGAGCATTGTCTAGAGTTTTACTAGCATAATGAATAACATTTAGTTTCTTATCAGCTCTTTGTCCTAGAACAACACCAACAACATAATCACTAGCATCACACATAATTTCAAAAGGCAAGTTCCAATCAGGTGGTTGAACAATAGGTGCAGAAATTAAGGCTTTCTTGAGGGTTTCAAAGGATTCTAAACAATCATCATAAAAAACAAAAGGAATGTCCTTTTGCAAAAGATTCGTAAGAGGCCTAGAAATTTTAGAAAAGTCTTTGATAAATCTCCTATAGAAACCAGCATGACCTAGGAAACTACGAATACCTTTGATATCTTTAGGACATGGCATTTTCTCAATTGCATCAACCTTAGCTTTGTCCACTTCAATACCTCTTTCAGAAATTTTATGGCCCAAGACAATGCATTCATTAACCATAAAGTCGCACTTCTCCTAATTCAAGACATGATTTTTTTGTTCACATCTCTGCATAACTCGGTCAAGATTACTTAAACAATCATCAAAAGACTTCCCATAAACAGAGAAATCATCCATGAAAACATCAACAATCTTTTCACAAAAGTCAGAGAATATAGCAGTCATACATCTTCGAAAGGTAGCAGGTGCATTGCATAAACCAAAAGGCATACGTCTATAAGCATAAGTTCCAAAGGGACAAGTAAAGGTGGTCTTTTCTTGATCAGGTTGGGAAACAGGTATTTGTGATAAACCAGAATATCCATCAAGGAAGCAAAAATGTGTGTGCTTAGATAATCTTTCTAGGATTTGATCAATAAAAGGCAGAGGGTAATGATCTTTTCTAGTTGCTTTGTTTAATTTTCTAAAATCAATTACCATTCTCTAACCTATAACAATTCTTTGTGCAATAAGTTCATTCTTATCATTAGGAACAACAGTAATACCTCCATTTTTAGGGACACAATGAACAGGACTTGCCCATCTACTATCAGCTATAGGATAGATTATACCTACTTCGAGAAGTTTTAAGATTTCCGTTCTTACCACTTCCTTCATTTTTGGATTTAACTGACATTGGTGATCAACAACGGGTTTAGCATCAGGTTCCATATTAATTTTGTGCTAACATAGAGTGGGACAAATGCCCTTTAAATCATCAAGAGTATATCCAATAGCAGCTTGGTGCTTCCTTAGAACTTTCAATAATCTTTCTTCTTCATGTTTTGAAAGGTTAGCACTAATAATAATAGGATATATCTTCTTCTCATCAAGATAAGCATATTTCAAAGTGTCGGGAAATTGTCTTAATTCAAATACAGGATCACCTTTAGGTGGAGGGGGACCTCCTAGAGTTTCAATAGGCATATTGTGTTTAAGCAGAGGACGTTGTTGAAAGAAAATCTTATCTATTTCATTTCTTTCATGCATATGTAAATCATTTTCATGGTCTAGCAAATATTGTTCTAAAGGATCAGTAGGTGGTATAGCAATAGAAGAAAGACCAATTGATTCATCTTTACTAAGAAATTGTTTTTCATGAAGTTTTCTACTAAACGTGGAAAAATTAAACTCATGAGACTCATCACCAAAACTAACACCGACAGTTGTTTCTCATAGTCTATTCTAGCATTAACGGTGTTCAAGAAGGTCTACCAAAGATAATGGGACAGAAGTCATCTTGTGGGGAACCAAGAACAAGAAAATTAGTAGGGTATTTTATTTTCCCACACAAGACTTCAACATCTCTAACAATCCCAAATAGTGATATAGTGTCTATATTAGCAAGTTTAATAGTAGCATCTATGTCTTCTATCTCTGTGGGTGCTATGTCATTCAGGATTTCTTGATATAAGGAATAAGGTATAGCACTCACGCTAGCACCTATGTCACATAAACCATGATAACAGTGATCTCCTATTTTAACTAAGACAACGGGCATGCCAACAACAGGTCTATGTTTATCCTTTTTATCAGGTTTGGCAATTCTAGTAGCTTCTTCACAGAAATAAATAACATGCCCATCTACATTTTCTTCTAAGAGATCCTTAACCATAGCAATACTAGGTTCTATTTTAATTTGCTCATCAGGTTTAGGTGTTTTAATATAGCTTTTATTGACCACAGTTGAAACTTTAGCATGTTCCTTTATCCTAACAGGGAAAGGTGGTTTCTCAATATAAGCAGTAGGAACAACTGGATCAACATTATAAATTACAGTTTCTTCTTTAACTGGTATTGGTTATTTAATTTCTACTTTAATAGTTGGGTGATATTTAAACCACTTCTCTTTAGGGAGATCAACATGAGTAGCAAATGATTCACAAAAGGAGGCTACTATCTTAGAGTCAAGTCCATATTTAGTGCTAAACTTGGTATTCATAAAAGATTCAACACAATCATACTTAAGTTTAATACCTGACTCTTTACCTTCATTGAGTTCCCAATCTTCAGAGTTGCGTTTAATTCTTTCCAAAAGATCCCACTAGAATTCAATAGTCTTCTTCATAAAAGAACCAACACAAGAAGTATCAAGCATGGTTTGATCATTACGAGAAATCCGAGCATAAAAATTCTGAATAATAATTTATCTGGAGAGCTCATGATTGGGGCATGAGTTTAACATTGACTTCAACCTCCCCCAAGCTAGAGCGAAACTTTCTCCTTCATGAGGCCCAAAATTATATATATAATTCCGATCACGATGAACTAGATGTGTAGGATATTTTTTGATGGAACTCCAATGTCAATTGATTCCAATTCCAGGATCCAATGTCATCGCATAGCCTATACCATGCCAATGCTTTTCCCTTCAAAGATAAAGGGAAAACTTTCTTCATAACTTCATCTCCGGGTAAACCTGCAAGCTTGAACAATCCACAAATTTGTTCTACATATATCAAGTGCATATCAGGATGTTCGGGTCCGTCTCCTGCATAAGGATTAGCTAGCTGTTGTTCTATCATACCCATAGGAATTTCATATTCAATATTTTCAGTAGGTGCAGTAGGTTGAGGGGTAGCTAATTATGGTTCCGGTCGAGCTGAAGATACCCCGAACAAACCCCTCAAAGGATTATTTTCCATAGTAACAAGTGATAGTAAATTTCAGCACACTATATAAATGTTTCCTTACCAAATTCAACTTACCAAAGGCGCTTCACTCACCGGCAATGGAGCTAGCAAAAAGCCTTGATGACCCACAAGTATAGGGGATCAATTGTAGCTCTTTTCGATAAGTAAGAGTGTTGAACCCAACGAGGAGCAGAAGGAAATGACAAGTGGTTTCCAGCAAGGTAATGTCTGCAAGTGCTGAAATTGTAAGTACCAGAGTAGTTTGATAGCAAGATAATTTGTAACGAGCAAGTAACGACAATAGTAGCAACAGTGCAGCAAGGTAGACCAATCCTTTTGAGGCAAAGGAAAATCCTAACGGTTTCTTATGATAAGCAAAGCGTTCTTGAGGGTACACATGATTTTCATCTAGTCACTTTCACCATGTTGGTTTGATTCATGTTCGCTACTTTGATAATTTGCTATGTGGGTGGACCGGTGCTTAGGTGTTGTTCTTACTTGAACAAGCCTCCTACTTATGATTAACCCTCCCGCAAGCATCCACAACTACGAGAAAAGTATTAAAAATAAATGTAACCATAGCATTAAACTTTTGGGTACAATCGGTCCCTTACGGAATAGCGCATAAACTGGGTTTTAAGCTTCTGTCACTCTCGCAACCCATCATCTAATTGCTACTCCACAATGAATTCCCTTAGGCCCAAATATGGTGAAGTGTCATTGAGTCGACGTTCACATGACACCAGTAAGGGAATCATAACATGCATACTATCAAAATATCGAACACATATCAAGTTCACATGATTACTTGTAACATGATTTCTCCCATGACCTCAAGAACAAAAGTAACTACTCACAAATGATAATCATGCTCAAGATCAGAGGGGTATTAAATAGCATATTGGATCTGAACATATAATCTTCCACCAAATAAACCATATAGTAATCAACTACAAGATGTAATCAACACTACTAGTCACCCACAAGCACCAATCTATAATTCCGATAACAAAATTGAACACAAGAGATGAACTAGGGTTTGAGATGAGATGGTGCTGTTGAAGATGTTGATGGATACTGCCCTCCCCAACATGGGAGAGTTGTTGGTGATGATGATGACGATGATTTCTCCCTCCGGGAAGGGAGAGAATCGCTCCGTAGGAGGGCAAAAGTGCTCTTGTCCAAGTTCCGCCTCGAGACGACGATGCTCCGTCCTGAAAGCCCCCTTATTTTTTCTAGGTCAAAATGACTTATATACCAGAAGATGGGCACCAAAGGTGGACCTAGGTGAGCATAACCCACCAGGGCGCGCCTGGGCTCCCTGGCGCGCCAAGGTGGGTTGTGCCAACTTGGTGGGCCCCCTCTGGTACTTATTTGCTCTTATATTCTTCATATATTCCAGAAAAATTCTCCGTGAAGTTTCATCTTGTTTGGAGTTGTGCAGAATAGGTAGCTTGACGTAGCTTTTCCAGGTCCAGATTTCTAGCTGCCGAAATTCTCCCTCTTTGCATATACCTTGGATATTATGAGAGAAAAGGCATTAGAATTACTCCAAAAAGCATTATTACGGATAAAAACATCATAAATAATAGTATGAAAACATGATGCAAAATGGATGTATCAATTGCTCTGTTATTCATTGTGTTCCTGCTCCATTACTTCTTTCTGGTAGACCTCGAGAATGTTGCCGATACCCCTGTGATCGACTACATTGATGATGACCCCTCCTTCTTGCCAGAGCTTCCAGGCAACCCCCCCCCCTGATCAACCCGATATCACCTATTCCTTCTCTCCACTACTTGCATTAGAGTAGTGTAGTATGTTACTGCTTTCGGTTAATCCTATCACTACTGGAATCTAGCAATTTGCCGTCTGCCACCTCTTTGCCGTCTGCCAGCTAACGGCAAAGAGCCTCTTTGCCATCCGATTCCACAAAGCGGATGACAAAGAAAGTGCGGATGGCAAAAAGTCTATTTGCCATCTGCTGCTTCTTTGCCGTCAGCTAGCTGACGGCAAAGAGCTAGAAGGCAGACGGCAAAGGGCCAGGTGGGCCCCACAGGGCACAGCGTGGCTAGGTTAGGTTCTTTACCGTCCGCTGGCGGACGGCAAAGAGGAGACGTGGGCCAGCCCTAAACGGACGCCCTCTTTGTCGTCTGCTAGCAGACGGCAAAGAAGGCCCACTTAATGGGCCGAGCCGTCTCCCCCCCTCTCTCTTTCTCTGTCTCCCTCCCGCGCGCCCGCCTCTCTCCTCCCCCGCCGCTCTGCCGCCGCCGCCCATCAGCCCC
>NC_057794.1:391212585-391237103 GCF_018294505.1 Triticum aestivum | reverse complement strand
GGCCCTGCGCTGCCCCGCCCCGCTGCCGCCTTCCTCCCCGCGGCCCCTGCACCGCCCCGCCCCACCGGCCGACCTCGCCCTCCACCGTCGATCCCATGCAGGTTTGTTCTTCCCCCTTTTTTAGTTTAGTTTTTTTAGTTTATTTTAGTTTAGTTTCTGTTTTAGTTTTAGTTTTAGTTTTAGTTTATTTTAGTTTAGTTTCAGTTTAGTTTTAGTTTTAGTTTATTTTAGATTAGTTTTATTTTTAGTTTAGAAGAAGAAGAGGAGTAGAAGGAGGAGGACGAGGAGGGAGGAAGAGGAGGAGGGAGAAGAAGAAATAAGAAGAAGAAGAAGAAGAAGAAGAAGAAGAAGAAAGAAAAAGAAGAGAAGAAGGAAAGGAAAAAAGAGGGCACCCGGGGACGAGCGGGTTAGGGGTTCCTCGGTGTCGATGGAACCCTAAATAGCAAGTATCGTCGGTGCGAGATACATGTGGCTGTCGGTGTCGAATACTACATCCATGTCCCACAACTGATGCCGACGTCCGGCGTCCCAAAGCAACTGTTCTCAGCGTCGATGGCGGTCGAACACCATTGCGAATTTGTCTGGCAGCCTGTGTGATGATGATTAAAAGGCAAGTGTTGAAACTTGAAACACCCAAACTGACTCAAGTCAGTTTGCTTGTTTGAAATTTCAAAACTTGGCTTTAATCCTCATCGCAGAGGATGCCAGACAAATTCGCCAAGGTGTTCGACCGGCATCGGCCACCGGAACTATTGTTGCGGGATGCCGGGCGCCGGCTTCAGTTGTGGGATGTGGATCTAGTGTTCAACGCCGAGCGCCACATGTATCTCGCACCGATGATATCTTGCATAGCCTGTCTTTGCTACTACTGTTGTTACCTTTACCTGCAATCCTAAATGCTTAGTATAGGATGCTAGTTTATCATCAGTGGCCCTACATTCTTGTCCATCTGCCAAGCTATACTATCGGCCCATGATCACTCGGGAGGTGATCACGCGTATATACTTATATACATAATATATGATACATGTGGTGACTAAATTCGGGTCGGCTCGTAGAGTACCCATGAGTGATTCATGGATTGGGGGCTGAAAGGACATTCGTCTCGACGGCCCTCTGGGTGGATCTTTGTGGCAGAGTGACATGGCAGGTTGAGACCACCTAGGTGAGTGGTGGGCCTGGCCCCTGGTTGATGTCCGCGGTTACATCAATTAACACGCTTAACGAGATCTTGGTATTTGATCTGAGTCTGGCTACGAGCCTATACGCATTAACCAAGTATGCGGGAACAGTTATGGGCACTCAACATCGTGGTATCAGCCGAAGCCTTCTTGACGTCAGTGACTGAGCGGCGCGCGCCAGGTTGGACTAGAACGCCTGCTCTTGTATAAGGGAGGCTAGGTCTGCTCACCAACCGCGTATGCGACATGCAGGTGTGCAACAGGTGATGGGCCTAGACCCCTACGCGCATAGGATTTAGACCGGCTGCTGACCTCTCAATTGAGCCAAGGAAGGGCTACCACATCTTGATCTTCCGAGGCCGGACATGACCCAGGAAAGTGTGCCCGACCAGAGGGATCGAGCGTGTTGGGTAATGTGGTGTGATACGTCTCCAACGTATCTATAATTTTTGATTGCTCCATGCTATATTATCTACTGTTTTGGACTATATTGGGCTTTATTTTCCACTTTTATATTATTTGTGGGACTAACCTATTAACCGGAGGCCCAACCCAGAATTGCTGTTTTTTTTTGCCTATTTTAGTGTTTCGAAGAAATGGAATATCAAACGGAGTCCAAACGGAATGAAACCTTCGGGAACATGATTTTCTCACCGAACGTGATCCAGGAGAATTGCACCCTACGCCAAGGCATCCGAGAAGTGGTCACGAGGGTGGGGGCGCGCCCCCTGCCTCGTGGGCCCCTCGGAGCTCCACCGACGTACTTCTTCCTCCTATATATACCTACATACCCCTAAACGATCAGAACAGGAGCCAAAAACCTAATTTCACTGCCGCAACTTTTTGTATCCACGAGATCCCATCTTGGGGCCTGTTCCGGAGTTCCACCAGAAGAGGGCCGTCATCACGGAGGGCTTCTACATCATCATAGCCCCTCCGATGAAGTGTGAGTAGTTTACCTCAGACCTTCGGGTCCATAGTTAGTAGCTAGATGGCTTCTTCTCTCTTTTTGGATCTCAATACAAAGTTCTCCCCCTCTCTCGTGGAGATCTATTCGATGTAACCTTCTTTTTGCGGTGTGTTTGTTGAGACCGATGAATTGTGGGTTTATGATCAAGTCTATCTATGAATAATATTTGAATCTTCTCTGAATTCTTTTATGCATGATTGGTTATCTTTGCAAGTCTCTTCGAATTATCCGTTTGGTTTGGCCAACTAGATTGGTAGTTCTTGCCATGGGAGAAGTGCTTAGCTTTGGGTTCGATCTTGCGGTGTCCTTTCCCAGTGACAGAAGGGGCAGCAAGGCACGTATTGCATCGTTGCCATCGAGGATAACAAGATGGGGTTTATTCAATATTGCATGAATTTATCTCTCTACATCATGTCATCTTGCTTAAAGCGTTACTCTGTTTTTAACTTAATACTCTAGATGCATGCTGGATAGCGGTCGATGAGTGGAGTAATAGTAGTAGATGCAGAATCGTTTTGGTCTACTTGTCACGGATGTGATGCCTATATACATGATCATGCCTAGATATTCTCATAACTATGCTCAATTATGTCAATTGCTCAACAGTAATTTGTTCACCCACCATAGAATACTTATGCTCTTGAGAGAAGCCACTAGTGAAACCTGTGGCCCCCGGGTCTATTCCCATCATATCAATCTCCATCACTTTAATCTTCCTTTGCTTTTTTACTTTGCTTTTACTTTTCACTTTGCATCTTTATACCAAAAATACCAAAAATATTATATCTATCAGATCTCACTCTCGTAAGTGACCGTGAAGGGATTGACAACCCCTAATCGCGTTGGTTGCGAGTAGCTATTGTTTTGTGCAGGTACGAGGGACTTGAGCGTGGCCTCCTACTGGATTGATACCTTGGTTCTCAAAAACTGAGGGAAATACTTACGCTACTCTGCTACATCATCCCTTCCTCTTCGGGGAAATCCAACGCAAGCTCAAGAGGTAGCAAGAAGAATTTCTGGCGCCGTGGCCGGGGAGTCTATGCAAAAAGTCAACATACCAAGTACCCATCACAATCCCTATCTCTCGCATTACATTATTTGCCATTTGCCTCTCATTTACCTCTCCCCCACTTCACCCTTGCCGTTTTATTTGCCCTCTCTCTCTATCCTCCCTCTCTATTTGCCTCCTTTTTGCCCGTTTGCTCTTGTTTGGTCATGTGCTAGTTTGTTTGCTTGTCGTCATGACTAGTCTCATATCTTCTCCGCTGTCTCCCGAGAAAGAAGTTCTAAATTTTAAACAAAGGGAGGGATAAAATCTTAAAGATGCTTGGTATAGAATTTGCAATGCGCAAAATATATCCACCAGGAAGCAATCTACTTCAGTTCTTCTCCGCAATTTTTATGTAGGTGTTAATCCTTGGTATAGATATATCCTCGATACCATTACCGGAGGGAACTTCTTGGGTAGCCATACTTTTGATTCTTATAATGCTATGTTAGATTTATTTGGCTCACCACCTCTTTTGGTTAATGGAACCATGTTAACTTTGGAGCATGTTATGCAAAGACTTGAAATTATTGAAAATAAAGTTGCTACTATTGAATTAATTGAAAATCTAGATAAAAAGCTCCACAATCAAATTACTCAATATGGATCTAAGGTAGGAATGACTTTTAAGAATATCAAGGGAAAGGAACCCATAGTTAATGAAAAGATAAACTCAGATTCTACTAGAATTGATAAACTTGAGGGTATCATTACAAACTTGGGAACCGCTTTTTCTTCCGTAAAGAACACTCCAAGACATCCTACTAAAATTGCCAAGCTTATGTATGTTCCTAAAAATGAGGGTGGATCATCTAGTAAGGAAACTGCGGATCTTAAATCCATAAGTATTCATCCCAATCTTTTTGCTATCATTGAGGAACCAATTGCTACAAATGAATTTTTCGATCTTGTGCCTAAAAGTTTGGTAATCACTAGAAAGAAAGAAATTCCTAAGGGAAATATATTCCTAATCGAAGAATTGCCTACCAAAGATGGCAATACCTAGATCTATCCTCGCTTTTATGCCTAGCTAGGGGCGTTAAACAATAGCGCTTCTTGGGAGGCAACCCAATTTTATTTTTATTCCTTTCTTTTTGATCATGTTTAGTATTAAATAAATTATCTAGCCTCTTTTTTGGTTGTGTTTTTTGTGTTTAATTAGTGTTTGTGCCAAGTAGAACCGTTGGGAAGACTTGGGGAAAGTCTTGTTTAACTTGCTGTAAAAAACAGAAACTTTAGCGCTCACGAGAACTGCTGTAATTTTTATTTGGAGAGTGCTATTTAGTTAATTCTTTTTGCAGATGATTAATAGATGAATTACTCACGTCCAGCAATTTATTTTAGAATTTTTGGGGTTCCATATATTGCGCTAGCTACAGATTACTACAGACTGTTCTGTTTTTGACAGATTCTGTTTTTCATGTGTTGTTTGCTTATTTTGATAAATCTATGGTTAGTAAAATAGTTTATAATCCATAGAGAAGTTGTAATACAGTAGGTTTAACACCAATATAAATAAATAATGAGTTCATTACAGTACCTTGAAGTGGTCTTTTGTTTTCTTTCGCTAACGGAGCTCACGAGTTTTCTACTTCAAGTTTTGTGTTGTGAAGTTTTCATGTTTTGGGTGAATTCTTGTGATGGATTATGGAACAAGGAGTGGAAAGAGCCTAAGCTTGGGGATGCCCATGGAACCCCCAATATAATCCAAGGAGACCAAAAAGTCAAAGCTTGGGGATGCCCCGGAAGGCATCCCCTCTTTCGTCCACTTCCATCGGTAATTTACTTGGAGCTATATTTTTATTCACCAACATGATATGTGTTTTGCTTGGAGCGTCTTGTATTATTTGTGTCTTTGGTTGTTAGTGTTCCACAATCATCCTTGATGTACACACCTTTTGAGAGATCCATACATGAATCAGAATTTGATAGAATACTCTATGTGCTTCACTTATATCTTTTTGAGCTAAGTAGTTTTGCTCTATGTGCTTCACTTATATCTTTTTGAGCTATAATTTTTGCTCTATGTGCTTCACTTAGATTTTTTAGAGCACGGTGGTGGATTTGTTTTAAAGAAACTATTGATCTCTCATGCTTCACTTAAATTATTTTGAGAGTCTTAATAGCATGGTAATTTGCTTAATAATAACATGCTTGGTATTCAAGATTTGTGAAACTTTCTTTTGAGTGTGTTGAATACTAAGAAAAGTTGGATGCTTGATAATTGTTTTGAGATGTGGAGGTAGTAATATCAAAGTCATTCTAGTAGAGTAATTGTGAATTTGAAAGTCCTTGAGTTAAAGTTTGTAAGTCCCGTAGCATGCACGTATGGTAAACGTTATGCAACAAATTTGAAACATGAGGTGTTATTTGATTGTCCTCCTTATGAGTGACGGTCAGGGACGAGCAATGGTCTTTTCCTACCAATCTATCCCCCTAGGAGCATGCGCGTAATACTTTGGTTTTTGATGGCTTGTAGATTTTTGCAATAAGTATATGAGTTCTTTATGACTAATGTTGAGTCCATGGATTATACGCACTCTCACCCTTCCATCATTGCTAGCCTCTACGGTACCGTGCATTGCCCTTTCTCACATCGAGAGTTGGTGCAAACTTCGCCGGTGCATCCAAACCCCGTGATATGATACGCTCTTTCACACATAAACCTCCTTATATCTTCCTCACAACAGCCACCATACCTACCTATTATGGCATTTCCATAGCCATTCCGAGATATATTGCCATGCAAATTTCCACCATCCAGTTTATCATGACACATTCATCATTCTCATATTGCTTAGCATGATCATGCAGTGGACATAGTATTTGTGGCAAAGCCACCGTTCATAATTTTTTCATACTTGTCACTCTTGATTCATTGCATATCCCGGTACACCGCCGGAGGCATCCATATAGAGTCATACCTTGTTCTAGTATCGAGTTGTAATCATTGAGTTGTAAATAAATAGAAGTGTCATGATCATCATTCAATAGAGCATTGTCCCAAAAAAGCCAAAGAAAAAAAAGAAGGCCCAAAAAAAGAAAATAAATAAAAAGGGGCAATGCTACTATTCCTTTTTTCCACACTTGTGCTTCAAAGTAGCACCATGTTCTTCATATAGAGAGTCTCTTGAGTTATTACTTCCATATACTAGCGGGAATTTTCATTATAGAACTTGGCATGTATATTCCAACAATGTGCCTCCTCAAGTGCCCTAGGTCTTCGTGAGCAAGCAAGTTGGATGCACCCCACTTAGTTTCTTTTGTTCAGCTTTCATGCATTTATAGCTCTAGTGCATCCATTGCATGGAAATCCCTACTCCTCGCATTAACATCAATCGATGGGCATCTCCATAGCCCATTTATTAGCCTCGTTGATGTGTGACCTTCTCGTTTTTTGTCTTTGCCACATAACCCCCATCATTATATTCTATTCCACCCATAGTGCTATATCCATGGCTCACGCTCATGTATTGCGTGAAAGTTTATGAGTTTAAAATTATTAAGGTATGAAACAATTGCTTGGCTTGTCATCGGGGTTGTCCATGATGAGAGCATTCTTGTGTGACGAAAATGGAGCATGACTAAACTATATGATTTTGTAGGGATGAACTTTCTTTGGCCATGTTACTTTAAGAAAACATAATTGCTTTGTTGGTTTGCTTGAAGTATTATTATTTTTATGTTAATATAAAATTTTGTCTTGAATCTTCCTAATCTGAATATTCATACCACAATTAAGAAGATTTGCACTAAAATTATGCCAAGTAGCACTCCGCATCAAAAATACTCTTTTTATCATTTACCTACTCGAGGACGAGCAGGAATTAAGCTTGGGGATGCCTGATACGTCTCCAACGTATCTATAATTTTTGATTGCTCCATGCTATATTATCTACTGTTTTGGACTATATTGGGCTATATTTTCCACTTTTATATTATTTTGGGACTAACCTATTAACCGGAGGCCAGCCCAGAATTGCTGTTTTTTGCCTATTTCGGTGTTTCGAAGAAACGGAATATCAAACGGAGTCCAAACGGAATGAAACCTTCGGGAACGTGATTTTCTCACCGAACGTGATCCAGGAGACTTGGACCCTATGCCAAGGCATCAGAGAGGCGGTCACGAGGGTGGGGGCACCCCCCTGCCTCGTGGGCCCCTCGGAGCTCCACCGAGGTACTTCTTCCTCCTATATATACCTACGTACCCCCAAACGATCAGAACAGGAGCCAAAAACCTAATTCCACCGCCGCAACTTTCTGTATCCACGAGATCCCATCTTGGGGCCTGTTCTGGAGCTCCGCCGGAAGAGGGCCGGAGGGCTTCTACATCATCATAGCCCCTCCGATGAAGTGTGAGTAGTTTACCTCAGACCTTCGGGTCCATAGTTAGTAGCTAGATGGCTTCTTCTCTCTTTTTGGATCTCAATACAAAGTTCTCCCCCTCTCTCGTGGAGATCTATTCGATGTAACCTTCTTTTTGCGGTGTGTTTGTTGAGACCGATGAATTATGGGTTTATGATCAAGTCTATCTATGAATAATATTTGAATCTTCTCTGAATTCTTCTATGCATGATTGGTTATCTTTGCAAGTCTCTCCGAATTATCCATTTGGTTTGGCCAACTAGATTGGTAGTTCTTGCCATGGGAGAAGTGCTTAGCTTTGGGTTCGATCTTGCGGTGTCCTTTCCCAGTGACAGAAGGGGCAGCAAGGCACGTATTGCATCATTGCCATCGAGGATAACAAGATGGGGTTTATTTCATATTGCATGAATTTATCTCTCTACATCATGTCATCTTGCTTAAAGCGTTACTCTGTTTTTAACTTAATACTCTAGATGCATGCTGGATAGCGGTCGATGAGTGGAGTAATAATAGTAGATGGAGAATTGTTTTGCTCTACTTGTCACGGACGTGATGCCTATATACATGATCATGCCTAGATATTCTCATAACTATGCTCAATTATGTCAATTGCTCAACAGTAATTTGTTCACCCACCATAGAATACTTATGCTCTTGAGAGAAGCCACTAGTGAAACCTATGGCCCCCGGGTCTATTCTCATCATATCAATCTCCATCACTTAAACTTGCTTTGCTTTTTTACTTTGCTTTTAATTTTCACTTTGCATCTTTATACCAAAAATACCAAAAATATTATATCTATCAGATCTCACTCTCGTAAGTGACCGTGAAGGGATTGATAACCCCTAATTGCGTTGGTTGCGAGTAGCTATCGTTTTGTGCAGGTACGAGGGACTTGAGCATGGCCTCCTACTGGATTGATACCTTGGTTCTCAAAAATTGAGGGAAATACTTACGCTACTCTGCTGCATCATCCCTTCCTCTTCGGGGAAATCCAACGCAGGCTCAAGAGGTAGCATGGTGCACCCTGCAGGGAAGTTTATCTATTCGAATAGTCGTGTCCCTTGGTAAAAGGATGACCCAGAGCTGTACTTCAACCTTGTGACTACTAGAACCGGATACTTAATAAAACACACCCTTTTAAGTGCCAGATACAACACGGTGACCGCTCTTTCATAGGGTGATGAGGAGAGGATCGCTGGGTAGGATTATGCTATACGATGATACTTGCTGAACTTACCATATACTCTCTTCTATATGCTTCAACATGGAGGCTGCCAGAAGCGTAGTCTTTGATAGGACCAGCTATCCCCCTCTTATTCTGGCATTCTGTAGTTCAGTCCACAAATACTACCCATTTCATTGATCAAATGCATATGTAGTGTAGATCCTTGCTTGCGAGTACTTTGGATGAGTACTCACGGTTACTTTGCTCCCCCCTTTTCCCCCTTTCTATACCAGGTTGTTGCGACCAGATGTTGGAGCCCAGGAGCCAGATGCCACCTACTCCTACTACACCGGAGTTGACTACTACTACGTGTAGCCGCCGCCGATGACCAGGAGTACTTTAGGAGGATCCCAGGCATGAGGCATGTGCCTCTTTGGATCTGTATCCCAGTTTGTGCTAGCCATCTTATGGCAACTTGTTTAACTTATGTCCGTACTAAGATATTGTTGCTTCCGCTGACTCGTCTATGATCGAGCACTTGTATTCGAGCCCTCGAGGCCCCTTGCTTGTATTATGATGCTTGTATGACTTATTTATTTTTGGGTTGTGTTGTGATATCTTCCCGTGAGTCCCTGATCTTGATCGTATATGTCTGCATGTATGATTAGTGTACGATTGAATCGAGGGCGTCACACGTTCGTCCACTTGGCGCTCACGCCATTGATGGACTGGTGGGGCCCTGAGACGCACAATTTCCATCTCCCCTGTGGTGAGATGACAGTGACTCTCGAGGACTTCGGCATGATCACGGCCCTGCCAATCCAGGGTCGTGCTCTCACTGGGCGAGTGGAGAGGACCAACTAGCAGGAGAGGTTGATCGCCCTCATTGGCGACTGCCCTCCCATGAAGGGGAACAGAACATCCGTTGTGCGACTCAAGTGGCTCCTCGAGAACCAGTCTGTATGCCCGCAGGATGTCAATGAGCAGACCGTGGAGCAATACACAGGGGCGTATTTGTGATACCTTCTAGCGATAGGAGAGTGGCTGAGATGAACTCCTACCGTGAAGACCACATGAAGTGGTATGATGATGGTGTCAAGTACCATACACGCCTGAGGCCGTAGTGGATGGAAGATGATGTCCCCGAATTATAGGAGGGTGACAGCGAGGACGAAGCATACTGTGGGCGGCTCAGAGATCTCGTAGGTGATTTCAAGGAGCATGCGCCCCTGATGAACATAGTGGTAAGTGGTGTTCTCATTTAATTTTAGCTATGAGAGGTTGAGTGAAAACTTGGCCTTTAACACAATGCTTACATGTGCAGGCTTCGAAGCTCAACAGAAGCATTATTGAAGGCTTGAACGCTCTTTTGTATGAAACCGGAACCATTGAATCCAACACCAAGATGAGGGATACGATGAAGGTAACATCGAGCTTCCTTAGCCATGTTATACCATTGTAGAAGCTTGATGCCGTGAACCCTAGGCACGCTTGAATTGATCCTTATTATGTTTCCGATTGCCTACTTTTGCAGAAATTGTTGACCCGTTGTCGTAAGCTAGTGGGTATGCTTGGGTGCGCTCGCGCGACCAGCGTCCATGATCCTGCTCATGGAGGGTCGATGCGTGCCATCGCTTCATCGAGCCACACCGGTGGAGCTTCATCAAGCCACGCCGGCGGAGCCTCATCATCTCGTTTTGTTGAGCACCAAGAGGAAGAAGATCATGAGGAAGAGGAAGAAGAAATGGAGGAGGAAGAGGAGGAGGAGGAGGAAGAGGAAGGGGAGGAGGAGTACGACGAGGATGATGGGACTCCACTGACATAGCCAAGCTAGGGGAGGAGGGGATCTCATCCACATATGGATGTTTACAACCCATCCCCATTTCAAAAACCGGTTCCTCGTCGTCGCACGAAGAAGTCAGACGAAGCCCGCTCGAAGAGAAATGGTGAGCGTACCGCTAAGAGGGGCAGGAGAAAGTGATAGGTCATGTTAGTGATGTCGTTTAGAGAAAGAACTTGTATGCTATGTTAGTGATGTCTATTTGGTACTTTATTGGGGAGGTTGTTTTGCTACATTCAAATTATGTTGAACCTATTTGCTATCTATAATGTGTGAGGCCATCAAAATTTGCTATCTACAATGTGCTATCTATAATGTGTTGTTTATATTTGCTATCTACCGCCATGGGAAATAGATTCCTCATCGCTGGGCGTTGCGCGATCCTACCGCCATGGACTATGGCGGTAGCATAAGCTGTCCTACTGCCATGACCTGTGGCGGTAGGACTGTTATGCCACGTGGACTCGCAGTAGTGGGTGATGGCGTCCGCCATTAAGCTACCGTCAATCCTGGCAGCGGTAGACTACATATACATACCGCTAGGACCCTGGCGGTAGCGAAAGGGTCAGATTTCAAAACAAGTTGAACTAGGGTCAGATCTCGATTTTCTTCGGTAAAAGGCTCAAAACACGAAATTTTGCCTCCAAGGGTCACGTTTGCCTTTTTAGGACATTTTTTACTTTTTTGTGAATCGCCACATTTTCCCAATATTGAACACAAAACTTTTACAGTCTTTATATCTCGTCGTGCACACATTTTATTCCACAAAAGTTATGCCAAACAACAAATGGCATGACAACGAGCAATGTTAAACCGAAGGAACTCATTTAAAAAACAAAAAAACAAGAGAGAACGATCCATATACAATCGCCACCTACTCCCCAAAGGTTAGACTACATTCTCCCTCCGCATTTGCATGTCGCTTTGATGGCGGGACGGGGTGGATGTAAAGTCCCAGATGGATTTCTGATCAAACTCGGGAGGAATATATGGGGATTTTATGAAGTTCGGTTCCATGAATGGTGGACCGCTTATCTTTTACCTTCTCCAAAGCGGTTGTATATGGTGTAGTGATGTACACTTTGTTCTTATAGGTAATTAAAAGAAAAAAATATACCTTTCGTCCCTCAATTCTTGACAGAGTCTATATTTAGTCTCTCAACTATGAAACCGGACAATTTGTACCCTTAACTCTTGAAACCAGAGAACTTTGATCCCCGACTCAACTGAAGCAGTATCCATGCTAACTTAGCATGGTTTTTGACTGGGACATCACTGGTATGCGTCGGTGCTATACAAATGGTTTTTAACCCCTTTCCGGGACGTCATTTAGAACCGTCGCCTAGGGAGTGATGGCGATAGGGGGTCCTTCCCACACGACCCAAAAAACATCGGGGATAGGGAGCCTTGATGCATACAGTTGTCCCTACATAACCATTTCCGATATCTCGAATATACCAAACGCTTCATCCTTGCTACTCGTTTGTGCTCGCATTGCCATCATAGTCGGAGTTTTGTGGTTTTACCTAAAACCAGGCAGATTCTAGGCACGGGAGTTTTCCAGGAAGATTCCAGGCACGGGAGTTTTACGATGCCTGGCACATCACAAACAGTTCATGATAATAAACCGTGTACGATAGGTAGACAATCACACACATTTAGTTTTCCCGCACCATATGTGATAGTGTCTGACATCACACAGGCATTGCAAATGGCAACTGTGTGCGTTGTTACACACGTTTCCTCTCCATGAACCGTGTCGAATTATGATGTATATCGCACATGCTGTGCTTTATTAACCGTGTGCGCTGTAATGACCTGCACACCGTAATTTCGCCCTAATTTAATTGCTGCTATTTAAAATTGTACCTAATTTAAACTTGAAAGTAGGCTATAGCTTTATTCATATCCATCAGGTTCAAACAAACAATGCATTATTTGATTCACCTGTACATATGTTTAAGAATTACATAAGCACCAAATAAAGAATGATGAACCAGGGTTCTATACTTGTACTATTACAGATGGTAAAGTAAGAGGCGACATACATTCCGGTTGATGAACAAGGTGAAGCAGAATGGCCCTATTGTGCTCTCCTGGATGCAGAAGGCATGCCGGACTCTAGTCCAACCCCTTGTGATGGCCTGCCACCAATCATGTAGTTTGAGAGGTAATCTTGAGTAAACTGCTTCAGGATCCACTACAAAAGGAAAAAGATTCAGACATTGTCATCTAACGCAACTCATTACGAGCAGTAAAAAGAAGGCTACAGGGTTCTTACTTACCATCCTGTAGTTCACTGTTGTCTTGCATAAAGTGTAAACAAATAGTTCGATTGACGTCTTTGTACCCAGTTTAATAACAATCTTTATCAGTTTCCTCACTTGATGCTGGTTCATGAATATCTTATTGCCCCAGAAAGGGTCGAAGCATGGAACTTTGGCAATGATATATGTACCTAAAAGCACCAAGTTAATATTAGAAGCTAAACAACAATTGAAAAATGATGTAGTACAACACTCCCTCCATCCCATGATATAAGATTTTATTACATGTATATCTAGACATCATCAGAACATTAAGGTAACACTCTTCCTTGTTGGTCTGTAGCCTGGGAATGCATATTTAGTCATTCAGTACAATGCATGTTGCTATGTAGCCTCATATATATTAAATATGGCCCTAGTTAACCTACTGATAAATGGGTTACAAATATATTCAGTGAAATGTCCGATTCGGCGATTAATCCCTTATCAGCCCCAGGCTATATGGTACCAGCTACTGATAACCCACAAGTATAGGGGATCGCAACAGTTTTTGAGGGTAGAGTATTCAACCCAAATTTATAGATTCGACACAAGTGGAGCCAAAGAATATTTGAAGGTATTAGCAGCTGAGTTGTGAATTCAACCACACCTGGAGATTAATTATCTACAGCAAGTAATCAGTAGCAAAGTAATATGATAGTTTCGATAGTGGTGACAACAGCAATAGTAACAGTAACGGTGATAGCAGTAATTTTGTAGCAAGTGTAAAAGTGATGATAGCAGTAGTAACTTAGCAAGAACAATATAAGATAAATTCGTAGGCATTGGATCGGTGACTTGTTGTATGATATTCATCATGAGACATTTATAACCTAGGGCGATATGGCACTAGCTCTAGTTCGTCAATATAATGTAGGCATGTATTCCGTAAATAGGCATACGTGCTTATGGAAAGAACTTGCATGACATCTTTTGTCCTACCCACCCGTGTCAGCGGGGTCCATATTGGAAACTAAGGGATATTAAGGCCTCCTTTTAATAGAGAACCGGAACAAAGCATTAACACACGATGAATACATGAAATCCTCAAACTACGGTCATCACCGTGAGTGGTGCCGACTATTGTTACTCCGAGGTTGCCGGATTATAACACGTAGTAGGTGACTATAACTTGCAAGATCGGATCTAGAACATGGATATAACGGTGATAACATAAACCGTTCAGATATGAAATCATGGCACCCGGGCCCAAAGTGACAAGCATTAAGCATGGCAAAGTCATAGCAACATCAATCTAAGAACATAGTGGATACTAGGGATCAAGCCCTAACAAAACTAACTCGATTACATGATGAATCTCATCCAACTCACCGACCAGCGAGCCTACGAAGGAATTACTCACTCCCGGTGGGGAGCATCATGGAATTGGTGATGGAGAAGGTTTGGTGATGACGAAGAACGAAGATCCCCCTCTCCGGAGCCCCAAACGGATTCCAGATCTGGCCTCCGAAAGAAGAACAGGAGGCGACGGCGGCTCCATCTTGTGGATCACGATAATTCTTTCTCCCTGATTTTTTTCTGGAAAAATAGGATTTTATAGCGTTGGTTTCAGGGTCTGCGGGGCCACCAGGTGGGGACAACCCACCTGGGCGCACCAGGAGAGGGGGGCACGCCCTGGTGGGTTGTGCCCACCCGGGTGCCCCTCTCCGGTAGGTCTTGGTTCCAAAAAAATATTATTATTGATATAAAAAATCCTCAGAAAGTTTCATTCCATTCTGAGAACTTTTATTTCTGCACAAAAACAACACCATGGTAGTTCTGTTGAAAACAGCGTCAGTCTGGGGTTAGTTTCATTCAAATCATGCAAATTAGAGTCAAAAACAAGAGAAGTGTTAGGAAAAGTAGATATGTTGGAGACGTATCAACTCACCCAAGCCTAAACATTTGATTGTCCTCAAGAAATTCAGTTGATAAACTGAAAGTGAAAAAGAAAAACTTTTACGAACTCTTTTGCTCTTGTTTGCATAAATAAGCTTAAACAACACGAGGTTTTCAGCCAACATTATAACTAACCATGCCGACAATAACTCTTAAAGATTATATTAACTCATATCAATGACACAATCAACTAGCGAGCAATAATAAGACATCTCAAATGGCAACACGTTGTCAAAACAACCATGATATAATATGACAATAGTGGTATCTCACTAGCCCTTTCTGAGACCGCAAAACATAAATGCAGAGCACCTCCAAAGTCCAAGCAGCGACTAAACATTGTAATTCATGGTAGAAAAGATCCAGTCATGATGCACCCAACATTAGCTACACAAAATGCATAAGTCATGACAGTTGTGCTCTCAGGTTCTAGCGCTTGTTTTAGAAGGTGATGACACAACATAAAAGTAAATAGATAGTACCTTCGTAGAGGGAAGCAGTGATTTGCAGAGGTGCCAGAGCTCAAGTTTTTAAAACAGAGATAAATGATATTTTGAGACATGCACCCTTCTCATTTACTTCACAACTATTAGTTATCAATATCTCCCATGCTAAACAAGCTAGTGGCGGTTCCCAAGCGATAAAAAGTAAAGGTTTTGACTCCATTGGGAGTTTTTGTTTGATTATTTGAGAGATTAACTCTTTTTGTGTTTGCAGTTTGGGACTGGGCATCCCTATTACCGCCCTTTCTCATGTGATGGAAAGTGAATAAACACTCGACCTGAGAATAACCCACTTAGCATGGAAGATACCGACCACCTTTGTCGTTCCATGAACGATCCAGGCACACAAAAAGGATATTTTTTTAGAAGTTTTTAGAGGTGGTACATGCAAATTTACTTAGGACAGCAGGGTAATACCGCATATAGGTACGTGTGGTGGACTCATCTGGAATAACTTTGGGTTCAAGGTTTTTGATGTACAAGCAGAATTCCCACTTAGTATAGGCGAAGGCTAGCAATTAGATTGAGAAGCGGCTAGCTAGAGAGCAACAACGATCATGATCATGCATTATGCATAAGTAACATTGGACACTAGCATGAGTAGGATATGATCACCATGAACATAAATATCATAGAGGCTATGTTGGTTTTGATTCAACTACATGCATGAACATGTGCCAAGTCAAGCCACTCAAACATTCAGAGGAGGATACCATATCAGCATACTACATCACAATCATTTTAACGCAATGTTGATATCCAAGATAAATCATTATTCACTCCCAGCTACTTATGCATGGCATGAGAAACTATAATCTCTAATTGTCATTGCAAACATGTTTAATCATAATGGGCTGACTCATGGATACTAGGTTAAACATATTTACACAAACAGAAAAAGTCAAGTTCATACCAGTTTCTCTCTACCACGACCAGTTCATTGAATATCATCATTATTGCCTTTCACTTGCACGACCAAATGATATGGAAATAATAATAGTGCAAGAGTGTCGTGGACTAAGCTGGAATCTGCAAACATTTTATTCAACAGGAGAAGACAAGGTAAAATGGGCTCTTTATTAGTTCAACAGTTATTCCTATGAGAGCCACCCAACATTTTCATCATGGTCTTCTCCTAGGTACAACTCAAAATAAAAAGAAAAGAAATTCAGAGAAACACATTGAAATATTTTTGGAGTTTTTGGTTTTCTTAAACAAGCAAATAAATGGGAAAAGCAAAAACGAGAAAAACTATTTACACGGGAAAGATCCCAACAAGCAAAAGAAGATCAAGGAAATCTTTTTGGCTTTTCTTTTTAATACTACAGCTAAGCATGCATAGAAAGTAAATTAACTACAAATAATTTTTTTTTTCAAGAATTTTTCAAACACACAAGAAGAAAGGAAGAAAAATAATTTCTAAACATGGATGATACAATGAAAAAGTGTGAACACCGACAAGATGAATAAGTGGACATGAATGTAATGTTGGTGGGAAACACGTACTCCCCCAAGCTTAGGCTTTTGCCCTAACTTGGTAATCGATCAGTAGCCTAGATAGTAGTTGGGGTACTGAGGAGCGGGCATCCACTTATCCCATTGCTGAGGCTCCTCCTCTGCCTCTGTAGCAGCTTGAGCATTCCGGTAGGCGATGATGTCTGCAGACATAATCCTATATCCACCCCTAGCAATAGAGTCAAACAAAGCAGGAGCAGGCAACGAGATAATATCACAAGTTTCAATGCTAAAAACCAGGTTATAAAGAATAGGAATGTCAGGGGATCTATCATTATAAAATGGTGGGGATCCATGGCAGCACGGTCTAGGTAAACCTTGGTCAGAGGGCAATCATGAGGGCGTATCTCAACCTCGAAGTGAGTCGCCAAACGAGTAGCATAAATCCCACTATGAATTTTACCCTTGTATTTATTAAGGTGGAGGCGACGAGCCACAATAGCTCCCAAGCTATAAGTGTTGCCGCCCTCTAATGCCTGACGCAAAACAGCAAGGTCTGGTGAGCTGAGCGCACCCACCTTCTCCCTAGCAAGCAAGCATTTTGCAATGAAAAGAGCAAAGTAATGAACCACAGGAAAATGCAAACCAGTAGCAGTGATAGCTGACACCCCTCTCTCATCTCCCACTGTCAAAAGTGCGATAAAAGGCCTCAAACTCAGTCAGCCTAGGCTCGGCTAAGCTCCCATCAGAAGGGATCATGCATATGTTACAAAATTCAGTAAGTGGTATCTGATGGTTTTCAGCATATAAATCAAAACTCACTTCAGGAGGATTATTCCTAGGCAGGAAAGTAAAGCTTTCAACAAAGATGTTTGTGAGGATTTGGCGCTATTCACACTCATCTGCAATGAAGTAGGTGAGGCCGGCATTAGCAGCATATTGTGTGAACTCTTGAAGGATTCCAGCCTCTTCCAGGAACGGGGTGTGCGGCCATTCACACGGTTGTACTTCCGCCAACTTCCGAGGATGAAGATCACTATCAGATGACTCCCCAATAACACCCTTGGAGTTCTTCTTAGAGCCAAACTTCCTAAAGATATTCATGGTTTCCCTATGAACAAAATTCTAAAATTTATTAGCCCCAAAAAAAATTTCTCAACAAAACTTCACAAAAATGATACCAACTACTCATAGTGATACATAGAGGCCATAGCAAGCATTCAAACTACTTAGAACACTAAGAATTCAACATGCAAGCTCATCTACAGCAGCACCAAGAGTAGCTAATTATTCAAAATATAAACCACTAAAACGAAAACTAATTGGACAAACGGTGGAGTCACATACCAAGCAACAATCCCCGAAACAGTTTTGGAAACGAAGCTTCGAGCAAAGAGATCAAAATTCGTGGGTTTGAGAGCAAGAACACGAGAGAGAGAACAATGGAGATTTTTTTCTAGAGGTAAGTGATGATGTGGTGTAAAGAGATAAGTGAGGGGCCCACATGGTGACCACAACCCACCAGGGCGCGCTTGGGGGTCCTGGCGCGCCCAGGTGAGTTGTGCCCACCTGGTGCACCTCCCTCTGATGTTATTTGCACCAAAAATTCAGAAATATTCAAAAAAATCGTATTAAATTTTCAGGGCATTCTGAGAACTTTTATTTTTGGGTCATTTTTTATTACACGGGAAATTCAGAAAACAGAAAAAAACATGGCATTTTATTTTATTTAACTAATAAAAACAGAGAATAAAAAGTAGGGACAGAAGGTAGTACTTACTAAATCCATCAACTTCATACCGCACAAAAATGATCCATTAATAAGGTTGATCAAGTCTTATTAACAACCACTTTCGATTAGCGTGAAACCAAAGAACTTTCGTAAATCACTAAATTACCTCAATGGGTATATGAATGTCCCCAACAATAAACATTTCATATTTCTTTTTAACAGTAGGTAGAGCTATTTGAAAACTTCCAACAGTGATTGTCAGAGATTTTTCAATAACATTAATACCATTCACTTGGAATTGTTTCTTCGGAAAGTGCACCGAATGCCTATTACCATTGATATGAAAAGTGACCTTGCTTTTATTGCAATCAATAACAACCCCTGAAGTATTCAAGAAGGTTCTACCAAGGATAATAGACATGTTGTCGTCCTCGGGCATCTGAAGTATAACAAAGTCAGTCAAAATAGTAACATTAACAACAACGGGCACATCCTCACAGATACTGATAGGTATGGCAGTTGATTTGTCAGCCATTTGCAAAGATATTTCAGTAGGTGTCATTTTATTCAAATCAAGCCTTTTATATAATCAGAAAGGCATAACACTAACACCAGCTCCTAAATCACACAAAGCAGTTTTCACATAATTCTTTTTGATAGAGCAAGGTATAGTTGGTATTCCCGGATCTCCGAGTTTTTTGGGTACTCCATCTTTAAAAGTATAATTAGCAAGCATAGTGGAGATTTCAGCTTCCAGTATTTTTCTTTTATTTGTGATGATGTCTTTCATATACTTTGCATAAGGACGCATTTTCAAGATATCAGTCAAGCGAGTACGAAAAAAGACTGGCCTCACCATTTCAGCAAAGCGTTCAAATTCTTCATCATCATTCTTTTTACTTGACTTAGGTGGAAAAGGCATATGTGTTTGAACCCATGGTTCTCTTTCTTTACCGTTTTTTCTAGCAATGAAGTCTCTTTTGTCATACCTTTTGTTCTTAGGTTGTGGGTTATCAAGATCAACAGGTGGTTCTATCTCAACATCATTGTCAGGTTCTTTATTATTTGGTTGAGTGTCTTCATGAACCTCATCATTATCTTTTTCATTATCACTAGGTGAGTGTTCATTACCAGACTGAGTTTCAGCATCAGAGATAGAAGTTTCATTATCACTATCAGGAGGTTTCTCTATTTCAGGTTCACTAGGAGTAAGCAAAGTCCTGTCATTTTCCTTTTCCTTTTTCTTTCTAGAAGAACTAGGTGCACTAGTGTTAGCTCTTTGTGAATCTTGTTCAATTCTTTTTGGGTGTCCCTCAGGATAAAGTGGTTCCTGAGTCATTTTACCTCCTCCAGTTACAACTCTAACAGCAAAGTCATGCATATTATTATTCATTTCATCAAGCAATTCTCTTTGAGATTTGGCAACTTTTTCTAACTGAGTTTGAACCATAGAAGCATGCTTTCCAGCACCTCTAACATCATTTGATGTTCTGAATAACAAGTCACTCCAGCGACCAATCATATCAGAATTGTATTTCAATTGTTTCATAACATTTGCATTGAAGTGATCTTGTTTTCTAATAAAATTTTCAAACTCATAAATTGGCTAGGATGCATATTGTGAGGATTATCATTATCATTGAATTTCATAAGGGAATTTATCTCTACCACCTTAGGCAACGGTGGTGTATTAAGCCCATGTATTTCTTCAATAGGAGGTAAATTTTTAACATCCTCAGCTTTAATACCTTTTTCCTTCATAGATTTCTTTGCCTCTTGCATATCTTCAGGACTGAGATATAATATACCCCTCTTCTTCATAGTGGGTTTGGCCAGTGGTTCTAGAAGGGTCCAATCATCATAATTTTTCAATATGTTATTCAATAATTCTTCAGCTTGTCCAATAGTTCGTTCCCTAAAAACACAACTAGCACAACTATCTAGGAAGTCCCTAGAAGCATCGGTTAGTCCATTATAGAAGATATCAAGTATTTCATTTTTCTTAAGAGGATGATCAGGAAAATCATTAAGTAATTGGCAAAGCCTCCCCCAAGCTTGTGGGAGACTCTCTTCTTTAATTTGCACAAAGTTAAATATTTCCTGCAAGGCAGCTTGTTTCTTATTAGCTGGGAAATATTTTTTATAGAAGTAATAAATCATATCCTAGGGACTACACACACAACCAGGAGCAAGAGTATTGTACCAAGTTTTAGAATCACCCTTTAATGAGAACGCAAATAATTTGAGAATAAAGTAATAGCGAGTTTTCTCATCATGAGTAAAAAGGGTCGCTATGTCATTCAACTTAGTAAGATGTGCCACAACAGTTTCAGTTTCATAACCATGGAAAGGATCAGATTCAACCAAAGTAATTAACTCTGGGTTGACAGAGAATTAATAATCCTTATCATCAATAAAGATAGGTGAAGTAGCAAACTTAGGATCACATTTCATTCTAGCATTCAGAGATTTTTCTTTATACTTGCATAATAATTTCTCTAGATCATCTCTATCTCTTCAAGCAAGAATATCTCTAGTAGTCTCCTCACTCATAACATAACCTTCCGGTACCTTAGGCAATTCATATCTAGGAGGGCTAGTTCTAGCAGGTATTTCAGGAGTTTTAGTTTCAAGCTCATCATTAGATTCAACAACATCATGTTGTATAACTTTAGCAATTTGTTTATCAGTAAAGTCACCAAGTGGCACATCATCATTAAGCAAGGTACTAGCATCATTATAAGCATTATCCATAGCAGAAGTAGCATCATCAATAACCTGCGACATATAAGAATTAATAGAATGTGGTGGTGTTGCAGGTTTACTTATAATAGAAGGTGAATCTAAAGCAAAACTGGATGGCAGTTCCTTACCTCCCCTCGTCTTTGAGGGAAATATCTTGGTCTTAGCATCCTTCAAATTCTTCATAGTGATAATATGATAATAATCCCAAGTGACTCAACAAATATAACTATGCTCCCCGGCAATGGCGCCAGAAAAAGGTCTTGTTAACCCACAAGTATAGGGGATCGCAACAGTTTTCGAGGGTAGAGTATTCAACCCAAATTTATAGATTCGACACAAGGGGAGCCAAAGAATATTTGAAGGTATCAGCAGCTAAGTTGTCAATTCAACCACACCCGGAGATTAATTATCTGCAACAAGTAATCAGTAGCAAAGTAATATGATAGTTTTGATAGTGGTGACAGCAGCAATAGTAACGATAATAGTGATAGCAGTAATTTTGTAGCAAGTGTAACAGCAATGATAGCAGTAGTAACTTAGTAAGAACAATATAAGATAAATTCGTAGGCATTGGATCGGTGACTTGTTGGATGATATTCATCACGAGACAGTTATAACCTAGGGCGATATGGCACTAGCTCTAGTTCGTCAATATAATGTAGGCATGTATTCCATAAATAGTCATACATGCTTATGGAAAGAACTTGCATGACATCTTTTGTCCTACCCTCCCGTGGCAGCGGGGTCCATATTGTAAACTAAGGGATATTAAGGCCTCCTTTTAATAGAGAACTGGAACAAAGCATTAACACACGGTGAATACATGAACTCCTCAAACTACGGTCATCACCAGGAGTGGTCCCGACTATTCTCACTCCGGGGTTGCCGGATCATAACACGTAGTAGGTGACTATAACTTGCAAGATCGGATCTAGAACATGGATATAATGGTGATAACATAAAAGGTTCATATCTGAAATCATGGCACCTGGGCCCAAAGTGACAAACATTAAGCATGGCAAAGTCATAGCAACAACAATCTAAGAACATAGTGGATACTAGGGATCAAGCCCTAACAAAACTAACTCGATTACATGATGAATCTCATCCAAATCCTCACCGACCAGCGAGCCTACGAAGGAATTACTCACTCTCGGTTGGGAGTATCATGGAATTGGCGATGGAGAAGGGTTAGTGATGACGAAGAACGAAGATCCCCCTCTCCGGAGCCCCAAACGGACTCCAGATCTGGCCTCCCAATGAAAAACAAGAGGTGATGACGGCTCGTGGATCGTGATAATTCTTTCTCCCTAATTTTTTTCTGGAAAAATAGGATTTTATAGCGTCGGTTTCAGGGTCTGCGGGGCCACCAGGTGGGGACAACCCACCTAGGCGCGCCAGGAGAGGGGGCGCGCCCTGGTGGGTTGTGCCCACCCAGGTGCCCCTCTCCGGTTGGTATAGGTTTCAAAAATTCTTATTATTGATATAAAAAATCCTTGCAAAGTTTCATTCCATTCCAAGAACTTTTATTTCTGCACAAAGACAACACCATGGTAGTTCTGCTGAAAACAACGTCGGTCTGGGGCTAGTTTCATTCAAATCATGCAAATTAGAGTCCAAAACAAGATCAAAAGTGTTAGGAAAAGTAGATACATTGGAGACGTATCAGCTACCGATATCCTGAACAGTGAATACATATAAGCGATGCGATGAAACTAACCTCGATGGAAAACAACATTGTTCTCAATATTATCTTGCATGAGTACATATAAAGGCATGTTAAGCACAACAGGCTAAACATCAACCAAATATATCCATGGTAGACAACATAATCTACAAATGATAGCTTCAGTGTGCAGGCTTAAGTACGCTAGGTAAGCAAAAGAAGAAGTGAAAAGGTGTGTTAACTGTATCAGGCATAGCATTTAAAAACAAGCAAATAGTCATTCAAATTGGTATTGTGCAGGTCTAAAGTACACTAATTATTGTTAAAAAACGAAAAGGCATGTTAACTTCAATATCCTTATCAGCAACCAAATACCGTAATTCATAGTGATATTGTTGAAACTATTATTGATGAAATTAAACTGCACGGCAAATAGTTGCACATATAGAGTATCACATTGTGAAGAATTGAAATAAACAAGTCATAAGGCCATCTCTAGCCGATCCTTTAAAATTTAAAGGACTAAAACCCTTAGTGGATATATATATATATACACTCCATCAATTTTTGGCCTTTTCTAGTTGATCCCCTAAACTTAACATTGTAAGCTTCAATTTGACCAAGTTCAAAGCAGGTTCAACCAAAAGTAGCATGCATTCAAACGTAAACATAGATAGAAATTGCATAACCAAACATAAAAATAAATTTAAACTAAGCTAAACTACTTTTGATCGAAGTGGAGGTCAAGCCAATCCTTCCTCATCATGTACGGTGTGCCACGAGCCGGGTCCGGGCTGGTGCTGTCGTCGGGGTCGTTGGGGAAGGAAATCCTCCACTTGTCCTTGGGGCCCACCTCGACGCCCTCCGCGCCGCCATCGCCGCCGCCTTCGACCTGATTATCGGAGGAGAGCGTGATAACCTCGCCGCCGTCCTTGCTGCTTTCGACCTCGTAATCGAAGGAGAGCGCGATAACCTCGCCGCCCTCCTTGCCAGCAAATATCGGCTGCTCCGCCTCCACGAGCTCCGGGTGCTGTCGGCGGAGCTCTTGCATGTAGGCCTCGTTGGCGGCCTCGGCCTCGAGGCGCTCCCGTGGCTCGTGGTCCTCCCACGCCATAGCCGATCTCACCACAACTGGCTCCGAAGGAACGAGGTCGACCGAACGTGTGCCAAAGGGAAATTTGAGCCTAGCTGCCGCGCTGTGGTAGCGGACCTGCCAGCGGTCGTACTCCATGGCCGCGAGCTCGGCCGTGTGGAAGCTACCGAGCCACCGGCGGGTGTGGGTCTCCCGATCTGTAATCTCGGCGACCCACGTCCCCCACCGCCGCTGCCGGACCCCGAGGTAGGACCTCATCGGCTGCCGGGTCCGAGGGAGGACGGGGAAGTCCTCGAACCGGCAAAGGGGCGCGGCAGCGAGCGGATCGGGGGACCGACGACGGCAGATCGGGCCCGCGGAGGACGACGGGGACACCTTGGCGGCCACCTCGCCGGCGTCGGGCGAAAAGGCCGTGATAAAGCTCTTTTTGGCCATTGGCTCCTCGAGCTCCCCGGCACACAGGCAGAGGTTGGGGATGGAGGCGCCGGCGAAGGCGGCGACCTATCAATGGTTTCGAGGGTTGTGTTTGTCTGTGTGAGCGGAGGT